>NC_090763.1:67929021-67939021 GCF_036898095.1 Palaemon carinicauda
CCACACTTCGACACAATGTTCCCAAGAACATGACTGAGTGAAGGGACTCCCACACTTCGACACGATGTTTCCAAGAACTTGACAGAGTGAAGGGACTCCCACGCTTCGACACGATGTTCCCAAGAACGTGACAGGGTGAAGGGACTCCCGCACTTCGACACGATGTTCCCAAGAACGTGACAGGGTGAAGGGACTCCCGCACTTCGACACGATGTTCCCAAGAACGTGACAGGGTGATAGGTCACGATGTTCCCAAGAACGTGACAGGGTGAAGGGACTCCTGCACTTCGACACGATGTTCCCAAGAACATGACAGGGTGATAGGTCACGATGTTCCCAAGAACGTGACAGGGATAAGGGACTCCCGCACTTCGACACGATGTTCCCAAGAACGTGACAGGGTGAAGGGACTCCCGCACTTCGACACGATGTTCCCAAGAACATGACAGGGTGAAGGGACTCCTGCACTTTGACACGATGTTCCCAAGAACGTGGAAGAGTGAAGGGACTCCCACACTTCGACACGATGTTCCCAAGAACGTGGAAGAGTGAAGGGACTCCCACACTTCGACACAATGTTCCCAAGAGCATGAAAGAGTGAAGTGACTCCCACACTTCGACACGATGTTCCCAAGAGCATGACAGAGTGAAGTGACTCCCACACTTCGACACGATGTTCCCAATAGTATGACAGAGTGAAGGGACTCCCACACTTCGACACGATGTTCCCAAGAACATGACAGAGTGAAGGGACTCCCACACTTCGACACGATGTTTCCAAGAACTTGACAGAGTAAAGGGACTCCCACACTTCGACACAATGTTCCCAAGAACATGACTGAGTGAAGGGACTCCCACACTTCGACACGATGTTTCCAAGAACTTGACAGAGTGAAGGGACTCCCACGCTTCGACACGATGTTCCCAAAAACATGACAGAGTGAAGGGACTCCCCACGCTTCGACACGATGTTCCCAAGAACATGACAGAGTGAAGGGACTCCCACACTTCGACACGATGTTCCCAAGAACATGACAGAGTGAAGGGACTCCCACACTTCGACACGATGTTTCCAAGAACATGGAAGAGTGAAGTGACTCCCCACACTTCGACACGATGTTCCCAAGAACGTGACAGGGTGATAGGTCACGATGTTCCCAAGAACGTGACAGGGTGAAGGGACTCCCGCACTTCGACACGATGTTCCCAAGAACGTGACAGGGTGAAGGGACTCCCGCACTTCGACACGATGTTCCCAAGAACGTGGAAGAGTGAAGGGACTCCCACACTTCGACACGATGTTCCCAAGAGCATGAAAGAGTGAAGTGACTCCCACACTTCGACACGATGTTCCCAAGAGCGTGACAGAGTGAAGTGACTCCCACACTTCGACACGATGTTCCCAAGAACGTGACAGAGTGAAGGGACTCCCACACTTCGACACGATGTTCCCAAGAACATGACAGAGTGAAGGGACTCCCACACTTCGACACGATGTTTCCAAGAACTTGACAGAGTGAAGGGACTCCCACACTTCGACACGATGTTCCCAAGAACATGACTGAGTGAAGGGACTCCCACACTTCGACACGATGTTCCCAAGAACATGACAGAGTGAAGGAACTCCCACACTTCGACACGATGTTCCCAAGAACATGGCAGAGTGAAGGGACTCCCACACTTCGACACGATGTTCCCAGGAACGTGGAAGAGTGTACGCACTCACTAACAAACAAATCTATTTGAAACAACCAACGATATTTTAATGATTCAGTGTAAAAATATCTTATTCCCACCCACTACTTTGAATTAATAATTTCACATCACATTCTGATAATGGGGAAGAAGTCTCAATCTCTAACTCACTCAGCTAGTATTTTTCTCACCTCAGAAGCTTGGTGATAAAAGTCTTCTATCATTTAATTTACAAGTATATTCGACTCATTATTTATTTTGGTCAAGTTCTAACCCACTTATAGGACGTCCACAACACTTCTGTAATTGAAGGCAGTTCAACACCAATATCTTTGTTTGTAAAAGAAAAGAAAAAAAGAAAGAATTTTCGTACTTGCTTCATTGTGATTGTAATTGTAATACGAGATACAATTTTCACCGACACTAAGGACGAAACTGCTCAAATCAAAGTCAAGAAAACAGACTGATCACGGTAATACAAAAAAAAAAAAAAAAAAAAAAAAAAAAAAAAAAAAAAAAAAAAAAAAAAAAATGCTCATGATACTTAAAATTTGACACTCAATACGGAATACGACGAATGACTCTCCAGCTGCCTACGTATAAAGAGGCCTACTTTTAATAAAATATCACGAACTGACTAAACTGGTTAACCCTCGATATGGAAATTCCCACGCAGGTAATTGTAAACGTGGCTGACTTGCATTCCGTGCGTCGGGAGTTTCATCCATTCTCGAGCCGGATAATTTCCAGTAATGTTCTCTACCTCAAAGTCCTTGCGAGCCATCAGTAGCTACTGCCTGGCCTTCCATGGTTCTTGCTTGGGTGGAGAGGGGGTTTGGGCTTTTGATGTTCATGGTAACCTTTAAACCTTTAATGAAGGAATTTATTATTTAATAATTTAAAGGTTTAAATGTCGTTTATGAATGGCAGAGGTTGTTTAGAGACAGTGACAGTGACCTAGAGACTGACCATATATCCATATGATCAGCGCCTAATCCCTCTTTCCTCCCATGATAGAACCAGGGAGGGCCAGACTATAGCTGCTGAAAACTCAGCAGATAGGTCTATAGGCTCCACCAAACCCCAAATCCTTAGCTCACAAAGAGGACGATGTTGCAGACACTACAAGAAACTATCGAATCTGATCGGGTCTCGAACCTCAGTCGAGGACCACCAAGCAGGGACGTTTCCAATAGGCCACTACAATCTTGAAAATTTTTCAGCTAAGAAGATTTAGTCGATAATTGCCAGTAAGAAATTTAGGCCCATTTTTGACAAATTGAACTATAGTGGCGCTCAGTAGAGGCCATGCCTTCGCCACGCCAATCAGTCTTATTTCGTTCTTAATAAGATGTATCTTCTTCAAAATCTAATAGATTTGACACTGAGTTATAACCCACATGTCAACAACGTTCGCTGAAATTGGTTCACTAGTTTTGCGTAATATCGTTCAAAAACAAAAAATAAACTAACAAAATATTTTCAAAGAACTACGGCGTACTTGCACTTTGAAGTACTTCATCTAAAATGTTTCAAATTCAGCCTTAAGTCATACCCAACATGACTACTAAATTTGGTCAAAATCGGTATAGTAGTTTTTGTGTAAAAGTTGCTCATAAACAAAAAAGATGAACTAAGACACAGGCGAAGGCAAAAAATTGTAAATTAAAAAGCTTAGTCCCATATTGCCATACGTTGTTGTTTAAAGGTTTGAAGGCCGCTCATGAATGGCAGAGGCAAGGGACAGTGACAGTTCCCTATCGATCAGGACAATGCCCTAGAGACTGACCATATATACATATGATCAGCGCCCAAGCCTCCTCTCCACGCAAGCTAGGACCAAGGAGGGCCTGGGAATGGCTGCTGACGACTCAGCAGATAGACCTATAGGCTCCCCCAAATCCCACCATCCTTAGCTCACAAGGATGGTAAGGTTGCAGCGACCAAAGGAACTAACGAGTTTGAGCGGGACTCGAACCCCAGTCTGGCGTTCAGCACTCAGGGACGTTACCACATCAGCCACCACAACAGCAGCAAATAGAAGCCGTACCAAAGGAACTAACGAGTTTGATCAGGACTCGAACCCCAGTCTGGCGTTCACCAGTCAGGGACGTTACCACATCGGCCACCACAACAGCAGCAAATAGAAGCCGTACCAAAGGAACTAACGAGTTTGAGCGGGACTCGAACCCCAGTCTGGCGTTCACCAGTCAGGGACGATACCACATCGGCCACCACAACAGCAGCAAATAGAAGCCGTACCAAAGGAACTAACGAGTTTGAGCGGGACTCGAACCCCAGTCTGGCGTTCACCAGTCAGGGACGATACCACATCGGCCACCACAACAGCAGCAAATAGAAGCCGTACCAAAGGAACTAACGAGTTTGAGCGGGACTCGAACCCCAGTCTGGCGTTCACCAGTCAGGGACGTTACCACATCGGCCACCACAACAGCAGCAAATAGAAGCCGTATTAAAAGGAACTAACGAGTTTGAGCGGGACTCGAACCCCAGTCTGGCGTTCACCAGTCAGGGACGATACCACATCGGCCACCACAACAGCAGCAAATAGAAGCCGTACCAAAGGAACTAACGAGTTTGAGCGGGACTCGAACCCCAGTCTGGCGTTCACCAGTCAGGGACGTTACCACATCGGCCACCACAACAGCAGCAAATAGAAGCCGTACCAAAGGAACTAACGAGTTTGATCAGGACTCGAACCCCAGTCTGGCGTTCACCAGTCAGGGACGTTACCACATCGGCCACCACAACAGTAGCAAATAGAAGCCGTACCAAAGGAACTAACGAGTTTGATCAGGACTCGAACCCCAGTCTGGCGTTCACCAGTCAGGGACGTTACCACATCGGCCACCACAACAGCAGCAAATAGAAGCCGTACCAAAGGAACTAACGAGTTTGATCAGGACTCGAACCCCAGTCTGGCGTTCACCAGTCAGGGACGTTACCACATCGGCCACCACAACAGCAGCAAATAGAAGCCGTACCAAAGGAACTAACGAGTTTGATCAGGACTCGAACCCCAGTCTGGCGTTCACCAGTCAGGGACGTTACCACATCAGCCACCACAACAGCAGCAAATAGAAGCCGTACCAAAGGAACTAACGAGTTTGATCAGGACTCGAACCCCAGTCTGGCGTTCACCAGTCAGGGACGATACCACATCGGCCACCACAACAGCAGCAAATAGAAGCCGTACCAAAGGAACTAACGAGTTTGATCAGGACTCGAACCCCAGTCTGGCGTTCACCAGTCAGGGACGATACCACATCGGCCACCACAACAGCAGCAAATAGAAGCCGTAATGCAATACCAGACTGGAGGTAAACATTGCAACCAATCGAAAACAGACAGCAAACATAACTTGGCCGACGCAAAACATCAATCACCGATGATCGCAATGTAAGCAGCAACCGATTGATTAATTATCTATCCCTAGTACGGATTATTTACTTAGTAAAAATGTCATTTATTTTCAGTGTGCTGTACTCAGAGTTATCCATTTTCTCATATTTTCATTAACTTATTAACTGATTATTCATGTTTATTTTATCAATATTATTATTTCATCAATTTTTAGGAAATGTACAGTTTATTAAAAAATAATATTTCATCAAATGATAGCAATTGCACAATTTATTAAAAAAAATATGGAAGTTCGTGTAACGGAAAACAGAAGCATAGTCAAAATTCACAATTTTTGAAATACAAGAATCGAAGAGGAAAAACACCAAAATATTTCCATAGATATAATGGAAGCTTTCTATGATTGAACCCCGTCATAATTCAATGTCACATAATAATAATAATAATAATAATAATAATAATAATAATAATAATAATAAATACAAAACACAAATGACTGCCATAGCTATTACTATCACCATCAATAATATTGATAAAAAATTTGAATTACTGCCATAACTATTACTATCATCATCAATAAAATATACACAAAACTTATATCACTACCAGATCTATATTATTATCATCAATAACATTGATACAAAACATAAATTACTGCCATAGCTATTACTATTATCATCAGTAATATTTATAAAAAACTTAAATTACTACAAGACCTATATCATTATCATCAATAATATTGATACAAAACATAAATTACTGTCATAGCTATTACTATCATCATCAATAATATTGATACAAAATATAAATTACTGCCATATCTATTACTATCATCATCAATAACATTGATACAAAACATAAATTACTGTCATAGCTATTACTATCATCATCAATAATATTGATACAAAACATAAATTACTGCCATAGCTATTACTATAATCATCAATAATAATGCTACAAAATATAAATTACTGCCATAGCGATTACTATCATCGTCAATAATATTGATACAAAACATAAATTACTGCCATAGCTATTACTATCATCATCAATAATAATGATACAAAATATAAATTACTACCATAGCTATTACTATCATCATCAATAATATTGATACAAAACATAAATTACTGCCATAGCTATTACTATCATCATCAATAATAATGCTACAAAACATAAATTACTGTCATATCTATTACTATCATCAATAGTATTATTTCCTTTGTTGGTTCAACAGTGACATACTGAAAAGGGGTCATTTTTACATTTGCGTTATTGCTAACATGAACTTGAAATGACTCGGGTAAAAAGGACAAAAGTAGACATGATAATAACACTTTAAATGCAATGTCTATTATTCCCTGCAAGACCTGAATGAGAACTATAGATTAGAGTATATTTAAATTTACTAAATTCGAATATCGACTTGAATTTACAAGAATCGAATTAATTTGGGTTTACTAGATTCAAATATCAACTTGAATTTACAATAATCGATTTAAATTGAATTTACTAGATTCAAATATCAACTTCAATTTACAAGACTCGAATCAATTTGAATGTACTAGATTCAAATTCAAATTCAATAGATTTTAATTAATTTTAATATAATTTCGATTTAATTGACTTTAATATATTCGAAGTAATTTGAATTTACTAGATTCGAATCAATTTGAATTTACTAAATTCGAAAAAAATTTGAATTTACTAGATTCGAATTATTTCGAATTTACTAAATTCGATTTAATTTCAATTTACTAAATTCTAATTAATTTAGATGTATTACTTAATCTGTATCATAACACTCAGCATTACACAACTGTGTCTTACAAAAATATAACTTTAATACTGTAGTAAAAAAAATCCTTTCTATACTTTCTATACTCAATATTTTTTAATGAGGCGCATTTGCACCGACTCGCAGGGGTGCCCTTTTAGCTCGGGGAAAGTTTCCTGCTATGTGATTGGTTAGAATTATTTTGTCCAACCAATCAGTGATCAGGAACCTTTCCCGAGCTAAAAAGGGCACCCCTGCGAGTCGGTGCAAATCTGCCTCACTAAATAGAATTGACTGTAACTGGTTCTATTCAATCGCACTTCAAATAATAGATCCGGAATTTGGATACGTTCCAGTTTCTAAGTTTAAATGACCAAGGGAAAAATCAAATAGGTAGAAAGTTGAAATCAATCTCCTTAATATATATATATATATATATATATATATATATATATATATATATATATATATATATATATATATATATATATATATATACATATATATATACATATATATACATATATATATATATGTGTGTGTGTGTTTGTGTATGTATCAATACATATATATATATGCTGTGTATGATAATTACATATATATATATTTATACACACAAATATACATAAATATATATATATATATATATATATATATATATATTTATACACACAAATATACATAAATATATATATATATATATATATATATATATATATATATATATATATATATATATATATATATATATATTATATATATATATAGCTCCTTATATCTGAATTATTTCTTCTATAATCGATCTCTTTGTTGGGTAAATGGAATCTTATATACTACTACGGTAAACAGCTCTTCTACGACGACACTCCAAAATCAAACCATTGTTCTCTAGTCTTGGGTAGTGCCATAGCCTCTGTACCATGGTCTTCCACTTGTCTTAGGGTAGAGCTCTCTTGCTTGAGGGTACACTTGGGCACACTATTCTATCTTATTTCTCTTCCGCTTGTTTTGTTAAAGTTTTTAAAGTTTATATAGGATATATTTATTTTAATGTTGTTAATGTTCTTGAAATATTTTATTTTTCCTTGTTTCGTTTCCTCACTGGGCTATTTTCCCTGTTGGAGCATTAGGGCTCATAGCATCCTGTTTTTCAAACGAGGGTTGTAGCTTAGTAATTAATAATAATAATAATAATAATAATAATAATTAATAATTCAACCCTTCCCATTCCTTTCCCTTTTCTTAACTACAACACGTTGGTTCGGCAATTTGTGGGAGACTGTTGCTTTCAAGTGTACCTCTCACTAGGGTATGGCTACTCCCCTTACTCCCTGAGCATGACAGAAAAAGAATTATTATTATTATTATTATTATTATTATTATTAGCTAAGCTACAACCCGAGTTGGAAAAGCGGGATACTATAAGACCCAGGGCTCCAACAGGGAAAATTAGCTTAGTAGGGAAAGGAAATAAGGAAATAAATAAACTATATGAAAATTAAGAAACAATTAAAAAAATATTTTTAAGAAAAGTAACAACATTAACATATATTAAAAATATATATATTTCTCGATTTTGTTTTGATCTTTATCATGTTTTTATTGCTTCAGTCTTCTGAGGATTAATCTGAGTACTTTCATATCTCTGATGAAAGAGAGAGAGAGAGAGAGAGAGAGAGAGAGAGATGAGAGAGAGAGAGATGAGAGAAGAGAGAGAGGAGAGAGAGAGAGACGCAAACAGTTAAGCAGTTTAACTAATAAATTCAAGACTCAAAAAAGCAAGTAAATAAAAAACCCTGTTTAAACCATCTTTAAACCACCAGATGAAAATTATGATAAACACATTTTCAGGATTAGGCCTATAACCGAAAGGCGATGGAAGTACGCATGCGCGGAACAAACCGGCCTCGCTTGTCTACTGTAATTAAATACGCGATTTGATTTGGGAAAGAGGGGGAATGCCAGGTCCAGCTCGAGGAGGGGGGGCCTGAAGGAGGATGGAGATGGAGGAGGGGGGAGGGGGGGGGAGAGGGGGGTGTTTCGGAAGAGTATTGAAGGGAAACAAGTTGCGTTTGATGAAGCATGATCAAGGTAAATGAAGCACGTAATCCGCCGGTATCCTGACACCCGGCTGGGATTAAAGAGGGGGGAAAAAATCGGGGGAAAAATCAAAATAAGCTAAAAAAAAAAAAATATAAAAATAAATGCATAATGTATTTGCAGCATCGGGGAATATTTCTAGCGGTTTGCTAAAAAAGCGTCGGTGCAGACGAGACGGGCTATATAAAGTCGAGGGTGGTGTTATTAATAACTGAATGATGGGCTGGATCATCATATTTCGCGCTGGAGATAATTCGCATTTCAAAAGGACTCGTTAGGAATCGTGTTCAAGCGACTAATAGGATTGTGTCGTTGGTTTTACTAAATAGGAACCAAATAGGAGGATGTTTAGGTTTAAAACGCGTTAGGTATAAAAGTACAGGGGGGGGGGGAGAGGGATAAACATACGATTAAGTCTCTTCATAGTTTATATATGATGGGTCTATTTTCAACGTTGGTATTTGGGCTTGGAATGTTTTAAATAAATCATTAATTACTTCCTCTTATAGTTCATTTCCTTCCTTTGTTTTATTTCCTCAATGAGGTATTTTTCACTATTGGAGCCCTTGGGCTAATAGTATTCTGTTTTTCGAAATAGGGTTGTAGTTTGGCTAATAATAATAATAATAATAACAACAACAATAATAATAATAATAATAATAATAATAATAATAATAATAATAAATATGTTCATTCATATATTGAGATGTATAAATGTATACTGGTAGTGAACAAAGGTTGAATTCATGATTATGCATAAAAAATCACCAACTAAATTAGTATCTATATTTTTTTGTGCACAAATTTCCACATTGATTAAGAGACCCAATATTATTGTACTTATGACTCAATAATAATCCAAAAATAATAGAAAAAAATAATACTTCAAATGGGTACTACAATTTAGGGTTTTTCAAAGATACCAATCATGAAATAGAATTAATTTGATTTATACTTTGATTCTCTTCTTTGCTTATTAGAAATTGATTCCAGCTATGATAAAAAAAGAATTCTAATAATCATGAAGAATCAACGAAAATTATA
>NC_090763.1:67956521-67959021 GCF_036898095.1 Palaemon carinicauda
CCCAGCAAGTTTCACTACTATACGATTAAAATTGTGGCCATATGGTTGATGACCAGAATTTTACCTTTTGCTTGACCTTGACCTTGGACTCGACCTTGACCTTCGACTTTAACATGTATTACTTGGAGAGGATTTTCATACACTTAAATATGAACCAAGTTTGAAGTCTCTGTGACAACGACGTCCAAACTTATGGCTGATCACGTGAATCGGACATTTTGATTGACCGTGACCTTGACCTTCCAAAATTTAATCATTTCCCGCTTTTACATAACAGTTAATCCCAGCATGTTTCATGATTCTACGATTAAGATTGTTGTCAGGAAGTTGTTCACAAACCACCACACATACAAACACACAAACAGGGTGTAAAACATAACCTCCTTCCTTCCTGCTTTAATACACTGTAGATACAGAAACAATTGTTAAGAACGTTTTATTTACACAGACATGTAAAAATACAGTACTATAGTCCATTTCTTTTAGCCAGGCATATTTGCACCGACTCGCAGCGGTGCCCTTTTAGCTCGGAAAAGTGTCCTGATCACTGATTGGTTGGACAAGATAATTCTAACCAATCAGCGATCAGGAAACTTTTCCGAGCTAAAAGGGCACCGTTGCAAGTCGGTGCAAATATGCCTGGCTAAAATAAATGGACTATAGGTAAAGATACAATGTTGTGATACGTACTTTCTTCTATCACTTATAACAAATACCTAAACATCTATGAATGATGATATGATACAGTACTGTAATATGTATTTTCTTGTAGCAAATATAACGTATACCTAAGCACCTATAAACAACACACATGGTAATGTATAATACATCTGGGTAAAAATACAGTACCGGAATCCGTATTTCCTAATTAAAAACATAACAAAAATCTACAAATCTATAAACAATGAGACTCAGGAGCATCTAAATAATAAATATATTAAAAATATGACCATAATATCAATTAAAAAACTGAATAAACGAATATTCATATTCTCATTGGGTAAACTTCGCAATATTCAACATTTAATAATTATCGTAATCACAAAATCATTGAGGAAAATCCTTCTAGAAAAGTTCAGAAGAAAATATATCGGAATTGTTTTTCACGACATTATTGTGATTCCTTTTGCAAATTAAAATTAAGTGAGAAATTGATTTAAAAACAATCTAAATTAATTTTCTCACATTTTTAAAACCAAGTCTCTCTCTCTCTCTCTCTCTCTCTCTCTCTCTCTCTCTATATATATATATATATATACATATATGTATATTTATGTATATATATATATATATATATTGTATATATAAATTATATATATATATAATATATATATATATATATATACATATATATATATGTATATCAAATTGTCTGTTGACACAACCACAAAGTCGTTAAAAAAACTAAGAAAGTTAATCTCTCTCTCTCTCTCTCTCTCTCTCTCTCTCTCTCTCTCATCGTAAGTGCGCACGTAATTAACCACCGAACGTCAAACAACACGAATCGGATTCCCCCGCCTGAAACAGGGATTGCCGTACCTAAATGATATCCTTAATCAGTTTACTGTGGTATTCCTAAAGGCCTCCTTCATACCAAGGCTTGGCTCGGATTAGCCTTTTAATTGAAATGCGTAGGGCAATGCCTTCTGCGTAATTACCTCCGTACAATCATATGTCTGGATTACGCATGACTTATTGTATTGAGGTGAATTCCTCAATTTCGTCTTTTTCTACGGGTGTACAAGACCCGTCAGAAATGAAGGGTAAATGTTTAGATAGATATGCACACACACACAGATTCAACCCTCCAACCCCCTCACCCTTTCCTAACTACCACCCCCTCTCACAGGACGGGAAGAGTTTGAGTAGTCATACTTATGTCAATGGCGCTCAGCGTGACAGGATATATATATATATATATATATATATATCAAATAAGCCATATATATATTAACACATTAAAGTCTGGATTCTCTTAACGATCTCGGGACCAAAGCCCCAGGCGAAATCACTCAAAGACTAAAGTATCTGACCGGACGGGCTTCAAACCATGCCCAGGGTACTTGTGTGACATTCACCATACCACTCGGCCACGAAGAAATATGAAAAACACGTTTAAATGTGCAAAATTTATCATATATATACATACACACACACACACACACACACACACATATATATATATATATATATATAGCTAGACACTTGCTTTTGATTACATATACTGTAGGTTACGAATTGTTACATTTTAGAAAGCTTGAAATATTCTGGTAATTTTAATATCAACTCGTTACTGTAAAGCTTTAATTTATACCTTATCTATTTTTACTACCTGTTGATCAGCTTGTTCTTATCTAAGGCCGTTAGCGTAAAGCTATAGGGTTAACTTGGCACTAAGTGAAAAGGTAATTCCATTTCCCGTAGAGTTTATCGGACTTTGAACAAAAACCTAATGGGAAATTCTAGTCTAAAATCCTTATTAATTAGTATTTTATATGTT
>NC_090763.1:67966521-67981521 GCF_036898095.1 Palaemon carinicauda
AACATCCGTTTTTATATACATAAACTCCAGGCAAGAGGGGCACAAAAGACATTACAGGCAATTTCATGTTCAACCGACACCGCACCAGTTAACAGTTAACGGTGAGAAAAACAGACACGTTATTTCAGGTTCTTATCAGTGCGAGGGGAGAGCGAAGATACAAGCATAATATATACACAAAATGAAATGTCATTACTATGTTGGATGTGACACACGGTTGGTACATGGCTCCCCACCTAAAAATGACATAATGTACATGTTAAATAGGGCGCCTGATCTGGAGTGGTAGTAGCAAAACAGCGGCCGATGGGCGGCAGTGAGTGGCTGTAGAAGTCGTTGGTTGGGGCGCGATCGAGTGGTGGATGATGGGTGGCTTTGTTGCCGCTCCGGCTCGTCACGGGGTAGGCGTGTGTGTCCTACGGCATTCTTAGGCGTGTGTATCCTACGGCATTCATAGGCGTGTGTGTCCTACAGCATTCACGTCAGCTTCGGTTGACGTTGAATAGGTGTCCTCTTCGTCAGGAGTGGAGGCGTTGATGGAGGTTTTGAAAGTCGTGAAGTGGCTGTCCATATGGGCGTCGGCTTTGGTCATCAAGTCCTTTATGGGTAAAACTATCGACATCGGGTATGGCAGCGCGTACAGGTTCGGGTAAACGGCTTACCCAAAGGGCAAGAGGTAGGTTCACCTCACGAGGAAAGCTGTCTGCGGCAGGTTGCAGGCGAGCGATACTGGTCATTTCCCCGAGGGTGAGCGAAGCCCTTTGGTCCCCCAACGGTTGTTGAGAGAGCTGAAAAAGCTTTGCTATACGGGCGGCTGGCGACGGTGAGTACTGGTGAAGAAGGTATGTTTTGAGGGCATCATAGTAACGGTGAGAGGCGGGGGGTGAAAGGCAGGAGGAGGGAGTCGCTCCGGGGTCACCAATGTGACGGGCCTAGAGAAGGTTGTGACTCAAAGGCAGTGTGAAAGCAACTGAGCAACTTTATTACAGAACATCCGTTTTTATATACATAAACTCCAGGCAAAAGGGGCACAAAAGACATAACAGGCAATTTCATGTTCAACCGACACTGCACCGGTTAACAGTTAACGGTGAGATAAACAGACATGTTATTTCAGGTTTTTATCAGTGCAAGGGGAGAGCGAAGATACAAGCATAATATATACACAAAAGGAAATGTCGTTACTATGTACGATCGTGTAACACACGGTTGGTACAATATTTTTATCTGGGAGATATCTTTAAGTAACATAGCCTCTGTACCACGGTCTTCCACTGCCTTGGGTTAGAGTTCTCTTGCTTTAGGGTACACTCGAGCACAATATTCTATTTTATTTCTCTTCCTCTTGTTTTGTTAAAGTTGTTACGATTTATATAGGAAATAATTATTTTAATGTTACTGTTCTTGAGATATTTAATTTTTCCTTGTTTCCTTTCCTCACTGGGCTATTTTCCCTGTTGGAGCCCCTGGGCTTATAGCATCCTACTTTTCCAATTAGGGTTATAGCTTGGCAAGTAATAATAATAATAATAATAATAATAATAATAATAATGAGAGTGATGGTCTTTTAATAAATGAAATTTCCTCAAGTATATTCTAGCAATTTCAATGATCAGCAGGAATTGAATGAACTTCACTATAAAATTCTTTTGAAAAGGCATATTTAAAAGTTACAAAGCTAATTTGGTCATGGAAAATGACATAGGGTTATCAGCCTTATCCTTAATGATAGTTGCCTGCCTCCCACCAGTTGACCCAGAATCTGTTTAAGGCAAGAATAAATGCGTGCTGTAACAACCTCACATCTATAGACACTCATTTTTACAAACACAACGTTCGCATATGCCGTTGACGTATTTCATGATTACCGATATATATATATATACATATATATATATATATATATATGTATACACCGTGTATATATATATATATATATATACACCGTGTGAATATATATATATATATATATATGTACAAATATGTATATATATATACTGTATATATATATATATATATATGTGTGTGTGTGTATATATATATATATATATACATATACATATATATATATATATATATATATCATTTACCTGCAGGTTTTCTGAGAGAAAGTGAATTATTTTGTTTTCACAAAAACAGCGTTATTATAAATATACATTGGTTCTAAAAGTACTGTTTGAAGTTTCGAAACCTACGGAGAAAGTTATTCCAAATTTTTCCCTCTTTAACGTCAAAAGGAGATTAAACAAAGCAAAAGCTCTTTCATTTCCTGCAAGTCAACAACACATCAACTGTGGCCTAAGGCAAAGGAAAAAATTCAGTTAGAAAATATTAACTTTATAAAAGTACATGTAAGCCACCGGATATTAAGAGGGAAACGCAAGTAGAAACAAAGTAACATTACGAATAAGGAGATATAGACACTGAGTTTTCTTGAGTAAAAGAGTGGAATGCTCTATTCTAGTCGAAGGCCAATTGAAAAAATTTCCAGATGCTTAGGGTTGATTCACCCTATCGGTCCGGTCGCGTTCCCCTCCCTCTCCGCTCTCGGTCCAGTCACGGTCCGGTCAAATATTGTTACATGATTTTAAATGGAAGCATTCACACTGGCGCTCCGGTCCGCTCTCACTCCAGTCTCGCAAGGTCATGATAGGAAAATATCAATATGTACAAAAACAGAGTAATGTTCATTGCGTAAATACATTTCCTAGTATCAGTGAACAGTATTCCTATATATTTATAATTTTGCTAAGATACTGATAAGACCGAAGGTATGAAGACCCCAGTACCGAGAGCGAACCGAGACTGGCGCGTGAACGGACCGATAGTGTGAATCAACCCTTATAGATCTAATCAACTTAATAATATTAAGTTGATTAGATCTATAAGGGTTGATATTGCATAACTCGCAATTAAAAATTGACTTTTTCAATTGCGATTTCTGCAATATTAATAATGTCGCTTGTCATGTTTCTCAACTGAGACACTCATTTATTATATAACTAAGTTTTCTACATACTTTTCCTTGCTTTATTTAACATCTATTTCTCTGCCTCTTGTTTTTATTTTGCGTTTTATAGTGTATACGTGGAGGATCTGGTTTGGTATTGTCTCTTATAGTTCATTTATTTCCTTGCTTCCTTTCCTCACTGGGCTATTTTTCCCTGTCGGAGCCCTTGGGCTTATAGCTTCTTATTGTTCTAACTAGGGTTGTGGCCTAGCTTGTAATAATAATGATCATTCCACTGTATCAATCCAGGAGCTACTTTCTCTGTTTTTTCAACCTTCAATAATTGCTTTCAAGTCTATGTATTCCCAATTTAACAAAGAGGCTCTTCCTCTAGTGCTTGCCCTACCACCTTACAAAGGTCCTCCTCTGCTCTATCTTCCCCAATTTCCTCTTCCCATACAAAGTAATTTTCATGCTTTTATAGTTTATATATGAAAGATTTATTTCAATGTTATTATTGTTCTTGAACTTCTCTTGTAGTTTTTCCTTATTTCCCTTCCTCACTGGGCTATTTTCCCTATTGAAATCCTCGGGCTTATATCATCCTTCTTTTCCAATCAAGGTTGTTGCTTAGCAAGTAATAATAATAATAATAATAATAATAATAATAATAATAATAATAATAATAATTTCTAGTCAGGTTTGATAGCAACTACATCTTCTGCAGTGCAATTTCCTTAAGCATCTTGTGTCCTTGATTCAGAAGTATTATGTAAGAGAAATTAGTACTATCCATAAACCACATTGAAGATACCTACTGAAGGAAAGGCATCAATTCTAACTTGATTTCAATGAAGGTGCTTACTTGTTACCTCCTTAATTGATAATTGAGAAGCGCCTTTTCTCAATCAAAAGAAAGTGATAGGGCAGAAAAGACTCTTCAGCTACCATAAGCACCTCTTCTAGGAGAAGGACACTCCAAAATCAAACCATTGTTCTCTAGGCTTGGGTAGTGCCATCGCCTGTACCATGACCTTCCACTGTTTTGGGTTAGAGTTCTCTTGCTTGAAGGTACACTTGGGCGCATGATTCTATCTTATTTCTCTACCTTTTGTTATATTGAAGTTTTCACAGTTTATATAGGAAATATTTATTTTAATGTTGTTACTGTTCTTGAAATATTTTTCCTTGTTTCATTTCCTCACTGGGCTATTTTCCCGGTTGGAGCCCCTGGGCTTATAACACCCTGCTTTTCCAACTAGGGTTGTAGCTTAGCAAGTAGTGATGATGACAATAACAATAATAATAATAATAATAATAATAATAATAATAATAATAATAATAATAATAATAATACGATCAACTACCAATGGAACTGAATTAGTATCTATTTACTTAATGAAATATTTCCAATCAATATTACCTGGCCTGCATCTATGGCCGAAATCTGCGTTGTCTGATGTTCCCTCTGGCCTAAGAGAAAAGATATTTCCTTCTCTGACAGGAATGCATTCCTTAAAACGCTCTAGTTCTTCAATTGCGCCCCTCCCCCCTTCTACGTGCGACACAGGCTCTTGTGTTGGAATCCTATATTACCATAATCATCATCACCATCATCATTATTATTATTATTATTATTATTATTATTATTATTATTATTAGCCAAGCTGCAGCCCTAGTTGGAAAAACAGGATGCTATAAGACCAAGGGCTCCAACAGGGAAACAGCTCCGTGAGGAAAGGAAATGAGGATATAAATAAATTACAATAGAAGTACTGAAAAATCAAAGTAATAAAAACAATAACAACATTAAAATAGATCTTTCGTAAAGCCCAAATGGTAAAGCCTATTCTTTGTTTCTTGCCCTTTGTGTGTTTAACATATTCCCAACTTAATACTCACAAACATACCATACAAACATGTCATTACTAACTTCCAAGAATTATCATTTGAACAACAAGCTGTTTTTCCCAATGGAAGGAGTGACTCCAAAGAAAGACAAAACAGCAATAGAGACTATTGTTTGCTTCAAGGAAATACGAGTTCCGTACGTAATGAAAAATATCCACAATTCTACCGGCTTCATCTTCCTATTGAGAAAAAAAAAAAAAAAAAAAAAAACTATTTGGAAAGTGTCGAGACACGGTGACACTAAAAGTGTGCCTCTCATCTTTGCCTCATTATTATTACTTTCGCCAACTCTGTTATCTGTTTCTTAGTTTATTTATTTGTTTGTTTGTCTGTGATTCACTTTACACAAAAACTACTGTACCGATTATGACCAAAATTGGTAGTCATGTTGGGTGTGACCCAAGGATGAATCTGAAACATTTTGGATAACGCGTTTATAAGTACAAGTACGCAGCAGTAATTTGAAAAATAACAGCAACGTTAAGTCATCATAATAATCTCCTACGCCTATCGACGCAAAAGACCTCGGTTAGGTTTCGCCAATCATCTCTATCTTGAGCTATTAAATCAATACTTCTCCATTCGTCATTTTCTAATTCACGTTTCACAGTCCTCAGCCATGTAGACCTGGGTCTTCCAACTCTTCTAGTGACTTGTGGAGCCCAGTTGAAAGATTGGTGAACTAATCTCTCTCGGGGAGTGCGAAGAACATGCCCAAACCATCTCCATCTACCCCTCACCATGGTCTCATCCACATATGGCACTTATAGTTTCATTTCTAATCCTGTCATGCCATTTAACTCCCAATATACTTCTGAGGGTTTTGTTCTCAAATCTACAAAATTTGTTGGCTATTGTTTCATTGTCATACCACAAAACTGATATATAGCCTCAATATTATATGTAATTTCAGGCGATTTTATTTTTAAATTTTACCTAACCTAACCATTGTGTATAGTTTCCTTTTTTTCAATCTTTCGTTAAACTCCAATTCTAAAGACCCTGTATTAGGTATCATAGTTCCTAAACATTTAAATGATTCCACCTCATTAATCCTTTCTTCTTCCAGTGATATTTCATCTTCCACTGTATATTCCGTTCTCATCATGATCTTTAAGTATATGGTAAATATTTTGTTAGTGTATTTTTTGCTCGTGAACAGTATTACGCAAAAACTAGAGAACCAATTTCAACGAAACTTGGTGGTGTGACGGGCCGAGAGAAAGGTTGTGACTCAAAGACAGGATGCAAGCAACTGAGTGAGTTTATTATAGAACACTCTCCTTTATATACAAAAGCTCAAGGCAACAAGAATTTTCATGTTTAAAATTGACACCGTTAACGCTGAGAAAAACAGACATGTTTTTTCAGGTTCTTTTTAGTGCGAGGGAAGAGCGAAGATACAAGCATAATATATACACAAAATGAACTATGTACGATCGTGTGACACACGATTGATACAGTGGATATGTGTGTGGGGTATGAGCCAAGGACAAATCCATTAGATTTTGAAATAAATACATCGAAGTACAAGTACGCAGTGGAGATAACGAGTTAAGAACAAAATAAGAGTGCTTGGCATGGCGAAGTCATGCTCTCTACTGAGTGCCCCTCTAATTATTAATATTATTGTTGTTGTTGTTGTCACTATTGTTATCATAATCATTAACATACCAAATTCTCACTCTAAATAATTACTTTACAGCTACGTTACTGGATACGAAATATTTGCACACATCATCATCCACCTGTATCAATTAAAATGCAAATTGCTCGTGGGCGAATACTGGACAGTCAAGAAAATTTAATGTCTCCCCTCCTAAATGACATGGCCACCCTTGTTGACGTTAATTATATAACTCCTCGAGTTAATTACACCTCATCGAAGGTCCGTTTACATATGCATAACATTACTCTTTAATGCGTTTTCAGAGCTTGAAACCTATTAGGAGGATAGGTTGAAATGTGAATCATTCACTAAATGCTTTTTTAGTATCTCAGGAAATTATTAACGAGATGAGAAATCTGATATAAAGACTCATCTATTCCATCATTGCCAGACAAATCTCCTATAGTAATTCTACTTCCGTAAAGACACTATATATGAAATTAGTCCAGAATGAATCTTCATTCATAGGGAAGGGTAAAAGGAAAAAGTTAATTTGGTTTGAAAAGTCTCATTTAGATACAGAATCTAATTTGTTACTTGTAAATAATTATATTGGTGTTAAATTTAGTTATAAATTTGTTGAAAATGAATGAAGAAGCCACAGACCTCTGCGGAGGTTGTTTACCCTCCACCCCCACCTAGAACCATTCAGACACCACAAACCTCAGCCGGTGTTCGGTACCCCCACAGAAGCATTCAGACAGCACAAACCTTCGAAGGTTATGGTACACTCATCCCCCCACTCTAACATCAACAAAACCCATCGTCAACCCAGAAATCTCTCCCAGAATCTTACTACTTGTTGTCATTCGAGGGTACCCCATTCAGTACGATTTTCTCAAAATTTGAGGACCCCATTTGGTACGATTTTCTTAAAAAATGAGAGGACCCCATTTGGTACAATTTTCTCAAAATTTGAGGACCCCATTTAGTACGATTTTCTCATAATTTGAGGACCCCATTTGGTACGATTTTCTCATAATTTGAGGACCCCATTTGGTACGATTTTCTCAAAATATTTGAGGACCCCATTTGGTACGATTTTCTTAAAAAATTTGAGGACCCCATTTGGTACGATTTTCTCAAAATTTGAGGACCCCATTTGGTACGATTTTCTCATGATTTGAGGATCCCATTTGGTACAATTTTCTCAAAATTTGAGGACCCCATTTAGTAGGATTTTCTCAAAATTTGAGGACCCCATTTGGTACGATTTTCTCAAAATTTGAGGACCCCATTTGGTACGATTTTCTCATGATTTGAGGATACCATTTGGTACAAATTTCTCAAAATTTGAGGACCCCATTTAGTAGGATTTTCTCAAAATTTGAGGACCCCATTTGGTACGATTTTCTCAAAATTTGAGGATCCCATTTGGTACGATTTTCTCATGATTCGAGGATCCCATTAGGTACAATTTTCTCAAAATTTGAGGACCCCATTTAGTAGGATTTTCTCAAAATTTGAGGACCCCATTTAGTAGGATTTTCTCAAAATTTGAGGACCCCATTTGGTACAATTTTCTCAAAATTTGAGGACCCCATTTGGTACGATTTTCTCAAAATTTGAGGACCCCATTTGGTACGATTTTCTCATGATTTGAGGATCCCATTTGGTACGATTTTCTCAAAATTTGAGGACCCCATTTGTTAGGATTTTCTCAAAATTTGAGGATCCCATTTGATACGATTTTCTCAAAATTTGATGACCCCATTTGGTACAATTTTCTCAAAATTTGAGGATCCCATTTGGTACGATTTTCTCAAAATTTGAGGACCCCATTTGGTACGATTTTCTCAAAATTTGAGGACCCCATTTGGTAGGATTTTCTCAAAATTTGATGACCCCATTTGGTACAATTTTCTCAAAATTTGAGGACCCCATTTGGTACGATTTTCTCAAAATTTGAGGACCCCATTTGGTACGATTTTCTCATGATTTGAGGACCCCATTTGGTACGATTTTCTCAAAATTTGAGGACCCCATTTGGTACAATTTTCTCAAAATTTGAGGATCCCATTTGGTACGATTTTCTCAAAATTTGATGACCCCATTTGGTACAATTTTCTCAAAATTTGAGGACCCCATTTGGTACGATTTTCTCAAAATTTGATGACCCCATTTGGTACAATTTTCTCAAAATTTGAGGACCCCATTTGGTACAATTTTCTCAAAATTTGAGGACCCCATTTAGTAGGATTTTCTCAAAATTTGAGGACCCCATTTGGTACAATTTTCTCAAAATTTGATGACCCCATTTGGTACAATTTTCTCAAAATTTGATGACCCCATTTGGTACAATTTTCTCAAAATTTGATGACCCCATTTGGTACAATTTTCTCAAAATTTGAGGACCCCATTTGGTACAATTTTCTCAAAATTTGAGGACCCCATTTGGTACGATTTTCTCAAAATTTGAGGACCCCATTTGGTAGGATTTTCTCAAAATTTGATGACCCCATTTGGTACAATTTTCTCAAAATTTGAGGACCCCATTTGGTACGATTTTCTCAAAATTTGAGGACCCCATTTGGTACGATTTTCTCATGATTTGAGGACCCCATTTGGTACGATTTTCTCATGATTTGAGGACCCCATTTGGTACAATTTTCTCAAAATTTGAGGATCCCATTTGGTACAATTTTCTCAAAATTTGATGACCCCATTTGGTACAATTTTCTCAAAATTTGAGGACCCCATTTGGTACAATTTTCTCAAAATTTGAGGACCCCATTTGTTACGATTTTCTCAAAATTTGAGGACCCCATTTGGTACGATTTTCTCAAAATTTGAGGATACCATTTGTTACGATTTTCTCATGATTTGAGGACCCTATTTGGTAAGATTTTCTCAAAATTTGAGGATACCATTTGTTACGATTTTCTCAAAATTTGAGGATACCATTTGTTACGATTTTCTCATGATTTGAGGACCCTATTTGGTAAGATTTTCTCAAAAATTGAGGACCCCATTTGTTACGATTTTCTCATGATTTGAGGACCCTATTTGGTACGATTTTCTCAAAATTTGAGGATCCCATTTGGTACGATTTTCTCATGATTTGAGGACCCCATTAGGTACGATTTTCTCATGATTTGAGGACCCCATTTGGTACGATTTTCTCAAAATTTGAGGACCCCATTTGGTACGATTTTCTCATGATTTGAGGACCCCATTTGGTACGATTTTCTCATGATTTGAGGACCCCATTTGGTACAATTTTCTCAAAATTTGAGGATCCCATTTGGTACAATTTTCTCAAAATTTGATGACCCCATTTGGTACAATTTTCTCAAAATTTGAGGACCCCATTTGGTACAATTTTCTCAAAATTTGAGGACCCCATTTGTTACGATTTTCTCAAAATTTGAGGACCCCATTTGGTACGATTTTCTCAAAATTTGAGGACCCCATTTGGTACAATTTTCTCAAAATTTGAGGACCCCATTTGTTACGATTTTCTCAAAATTTGAGGACCCCATTTGGTACGATTTTCTCAAAATTTGAGGATACCATTTGTTACGATTTTCTCATGATTTGAGGACCCTATTTGGTAAGATTTTCTCAAAATTTGAGGATACCATTTGTTACGATTTTCTCATGATTTGAGGACCCTATTTGGTAAGATTTTCTCAAAAATTGAGGATACCATTTGTTACGATTTTCTCATGATTTGAGGACCCTATTTGGTACGATTTTCTCAAAATTTGAGGATCCCATTTGGTACGATTTTCTCATGATTTGAGGACCCCATTTGGTACGATTTTCTCAAAATTTGAGGACCCCATTTGGTACGATTTTCTCATGATTTGAGGACCCCATTTGGTACGATTTTCTCATGATTTGAGGACCCCATTTGGTACAATTTTCTCAAAATTTGAGGATCCCATTTGGTACAATTTTCTCAAAATTTGATGACCCCATTTGGTACAATTTTCTCAAAATTTGAGGACCCCATTTGGTACAATTTTCTCAAAATTTGAGGACCCCATTTGTTACGATTTTCTCAAAATTTGAGGACCCCATTTGGTACGATTTTCTCAAAATTTGAGGATACCATTTGTTACGATTTTCTCATGATTTGAGGACCCTATTTGGTAAGATTTTCTCAAAATTTGAGGATACCATTTGTTACGATTTTCTCATGATTTGAGGACCCTATTTGGTAAGATTTTCTCAAAAATTGAGGACCCCATTTGTTACGATTTTCTCATGATTTGAGGACCCTATTTGGTACGATTTTCTCAAAATTTGAGGATCCCATTTGGTACGATTTTCTCATGATTTGAGGACCCCATTTGGTACGATTTTCTCATGATTTGAGGACCCCATTTGGTACAATTTTCTCAAAATTTGAGGATCCCATTTGGTACAATTTTCTCAAAATTTGATGACCCCATTTGGTACAATTTTCTCAAAATTTGAGGACCCCATTTGGTACAATTTTCTCAAAATTTGAGGACCCCATTTGTTACGATTTTCTCAAAATTTGAGGACCCCATTTGGTACGATTTTCTCAAAATTTGAGGATACCATTTGTTACGATTTTCTCATGATTTGAGGACCCTATTTGGTAAGATTTTCTCAAAATTTGAGGATACCATTTGTTACGATTTTCTCATGATTTGAGGACCCTATTTGGTAAGATTTTCTCAAAAATTGAGGACCCCATTTGTTACGATTTTCTCATGATTTGAGGACCCTATTTGGTACGATTTTCTCAAAATTTGAGGATCCCATTTGGTACGATTTTCTCATGATTTGAGGACCCCATTTGGTACGATTTTCTCAAAATTTGAGGACCCCATTTGGTACGATTTTCTCATGATTTGAGGACCCCATTTGGTACGATTTTCTCATGATTTGAGGACCCCATTTGGTACAATTTTCTCAAAATTTGAGGATCCCATTTGGTACAATTTTCTCAAAATTTGATGACCCTATTTGGTACAATTTTCTCAAAATTTGAGGACCCCATTTGGTACAATTTTCTCAAAATTTGAGGACCCCATTTGTTACGATTTTCTCAAAATTTGAGGACCCCATTTGGTACGATTTTCTCAAAATTTGAGGATACCATTTGTTACGATTTTCTCATGATTTGAGGACCCTATTTGGTACGATTTTCTCAAAATTTGAGGATACCATTTGTTACGATTTTCTCATGATTTGAGGACCCTATTTGGTAAGATTTTCTCAAAAATTGAGGACCCCATTTGTTACGATTTTCTCATGATTTGAGGACCCTATTTGGTACGATTTTCTCAAAATTTGAGGATCCCATTTGGTACGATTTTCTCATGATTTGAGGACCCCATTTGGTACAATTTTCTCAAAATTTGATGACCCCATTTAGTAGGATTTTCTCAAAATTTGAGGACCCCATTTGGTACGATTTTCTCAAAATTTGAGGATCCCATTTGGTACGATTTTCTCATGATTTGAGGACCCCATTAGGTACAATTTTCTCAAAATTTGAGGACCCCATTTAGTAGGATTTTCTCAAAATTTGAGGACCCCATTTGGTACGATTTTCTCAAAATTTGAGGACCCCATTTGGTACGATTTTCTCATGATTTGAGGACCCCATTTGGTACGATTTTCTCAAAATTTGAGGACCCCATTTGGTACAATTTTCTAAAAATTTGAGGACCCTATTTGGTACGATTTTCTCAAAATTTGATGACCCCATTTGGTACGATTTTCTCAAAATTTGATGACCCCATTTGGTACGATTTTCTCAAAATTTGAGGACCCCATTTGGTACAATTTTCTCAAAATTTGAGGACCCCATTTGGTACAATTTTCTCAAAATTTGAGGACCCCGTTTGGTACGATTTTCTCAATATTTGAGGACACCATTTGGTACAATTTTCTCAAAATTCCACACATAAATGAAAACCTTAACAATTACTGGTACTCTGCTCCTATCAATAACTGTAAAACTAATGACCAGTTCACACATCGGCTCAAGCCAAGCACAACAAAAGGAATCATAGGATTTATTGCTTTTGAAAGTGACTGTTGAGGATGATATGAGAATATCTAAGCCACCGAAGAATGTAGAGACACCAGGAATTCATGGATAAAAAACGAGATGCAGCAGTACAGTGATTTTTAGAATAAAAGCCAATCCCTTCCTTTCAGGGTTATATTTGCACTCAAGATTTCGACGGTAAATTTCAATGTAACCAAGTAGATGTGATAGCAAGGTATACATATAAAAAATCAAATTTAAAAGTAGCATTTTGACAAGAATTACTTAAAATATAAAGGAAATATTTTTTACCAAGAAATTATATGCAAAGAATAAAATACAAGAAATATAAATTAAAAAAAAAAATCGACCATTAATAAAAGTTCAAACAGAACAAAGCGTGAAATGGCAGAGAGGCAGAAAATAAAATTCGTAATCATGAAATTGAATACAACCTGGAAAGTCAAATACAGCTCTTCTAGGAGAGGGACACTCCAAAATCAAAAAATTGTTCTCTAGTCTTGGGTAGTGCCATATCCTCTGTACCATGGTCTTCCACTGTCTTGGGTTAGAGCTCTCTTGCTTGAGGGTACACTCGGGAACACTGTTCTATATAATTTCTCTTCCTCTTGCTTTAATAAAGTTTTTATAATTTATATAGGAAATATTTATTTCAATGTTGTTACTGTTCTTGAAATATTTAATTTTTTCTTGTTTCCTTTCCTCACTGGGCTATTTTCCCTGTTGGGGCCCTTGGGCTTATAGCATCCTCCTTTTCCAACTGGGGTTGTAGCTTAGCAAGTAATAATAATAATAATAATAATAATAATAATAATAATAATAATAATAATAATAATAATACGGAAATTGAAACCTTTTCCAGACACACCCACCTCACCAACAGAACTTTGTAATCAAAACCAAAAAGGGTCCAACCACCCCCACCCCCCCACCCCCCACACCCAAACAAACCTCATGAGACAGGACAAAAATACTTTTTCTAAAATCCCCCAGAGCTGTTGGAATCTAATGCAACTCCTGGATGTTGAGGTACGGGTATAATGGATGGATAATTCATCGTGGTAGTTTGATATTTATAAATCTATTTATATCATTTTGATTATATATCTGTTTAAAAGTACTGATGGATACTTACGTTGTGTTTCACGTTGGTCGTCGGAGAACATGGGAATAATTTTTAATGAACGTCTATTCATAATGTTATATACGTGTGCGGGTATACAGATATATACATACATAATATATTTATATGCATATATACATAAATACGCATACACGCATATATATATATATATATATATATATATATATATATATATATATATATATATATATATATATATATATATACGCGAGTGTGCGTGTATATGTCTTTATATGTATGTATGTATATATGTGTGTATGTATGTATATACAGATAATACAGTTACATACATATATATACATAAATACGGATACACGCATATATATATATATATATATATATATATATATATATATATATATATATATATATATATGTATGTGTGTGTCTTCATGTGTTTATATATATATATATATATATATATATATATATATATATATATATATACATATATACATATATATATATATATATATATATATATATATATATATATATATATATATATATATATATATATATATATATATATATATATATATATATATATATAAACTTTGATGGAATCAAGTGAGGGCTCAAAATTATTCTGATGTTAATAAAAATGCCTTTCATGTACATGACACAAAAGGATCAGAATGAAAAAAAGTAATTGAAAATATAATCCTCCAAAATCAATTTCCAAAATAGCATACTTTAATACTAAAATCATAGCATACTTTCTCTAAAAGCCGCCAAAAGACTTCAGATTAAATTTCACCTCACAAGAATTAAAGATTATATCCCTCCTAAATAAACGCAATATTGCCCAAAAGTATCAGAAAAATTATTAATAGAAACTTAGGTGGAAAATGACGTTAGCCATAACAGGCTTCTTGAACGAAGCCGGAGAAAAATCTCATTATAATTACCTGAAGAAAAATATACCCGAGTATGCCCAAAAAAAAAAAAAAAAAAAAAAAAAAAAAAAAAAAAAAAAAAAAAAAAAAAAAAAAAGCCAAAGAAAATGAGACAAAAACCTTAAAGGATATTTCTTGAGCAACCTTATTACTGAACGTGCCGAAAGAGAATGTTAGGGGTTAAGAAAATAACTTCATTATGGCCGTAATCAATACATTAAGTTGCTCAAAGATTGGCTGCATAAACGAACCACCCTACACACACACCACCCCCCCCCCCACAAAAAAAAAATTGGAAGGACTTCAAAAATAGTTTATATATGCATTTATATATATACAGTATATATATATATATATATATATATATATATATATATATATATATATATATATATATATATATATGTATATATATATATATATATATAT
>NC_090763.1:67984021-68001521 GCF_036898095.1 Palaemon carinicauda
TATATATGACATATCAGTTTTTGACATTGTTAATAGTTTATATAAGACATATGTGATTTGACGCTGTTACTGTTTTTAGAATGATATATTGCTAATTTATTCTCATCATTTATTTATTTCCTTATTTCCTTTCCTCGCTGAGCTATTTTTCCCTATTGGAGCCCTTGGGCTTATAGCATCTTGCTCTTCCAACTAGGGTTGTAGCTTGGATAATAATAATAATAATAATAATAATAATAATAATAATAATAATAATAATAATAATAATACCTCGGGATCAGAGACCCAAGGCGGAACTACCCAAAGACAATAGCTTCTGGCCAGCCAGGGAATCGAACCATGGTCCAGGAATCTGGCACGACAGTGACAATACCATTTAGCAATTAAGGTATTAAAATATATGGCTTATTTGAATATAAAAAACGCGTCTAAATGTGCAAAATCTAATATATACAGAATAAATGAAGATTACTTAGTAATGCACTCTACAAAATAAAATACATAGCGAAATTCTATAAACTAACCTAATATCAAAAGACTATCTTTAATCAAATACACCAATAAACCCGCGAATCTAATTCACTTAAGTAAGCGCAGGTATGAACGCAGATGGACTGCAACATGACTGTGATCATTTAGGTATTTACATCGGAAACCACAAATTTCAAAGATCAGCTGCAGAATGAGGTTAAGAATGAAGTGTGGACACGAAAGGCTACGTCGGTAACAAAGCAGATCTTAAACTTGAACCATAAAAATTGTGATCAACACCACTGTGTTTCCGACCAAATCACGAACGTTGGGATAAGAATTATGTAGCCCTCAGTAAGTATTACGTAATGCGGGATAAGTGTTACGCATGGCGGATAAGTATTACGTAGTTCGTGGTATTACGTAATGCAGGATAAGTATTAGGCCTACGCACTGTGAGGTAAGTATTACGTAATGCGTGGTCATTATTACGTAGTGCGGGATAAGTATTACGTACTGAGAAGTAAGTATTACGTAATGCGCGGTAAGTATTACGTAATGCGGGATAAGTATTACGTACTGCGAGGTAAGTATTACGTAATGCGCGGTAAGTATTACGTAATGCGGGATAAGTATTACGTACTGCGAGGTAAGTATTACGTAATGCGCGGTAAGTATAACGTAATGCGGGATAAGTATTACGTACTGAGAGGTATGTATCACGTAATGCGGGATAGGTATTACGTAGTGCGCGGTAAGAATAACGTAGGGCCGGGTAAGTACTGCGAGGTAAGTATTACTCAGTGCGGGCTAAGTATATTAGAATCATTGCGGAAATGATATAAGAAATAATAATAAGAAATAAGTATAATAATATATAACAAAGAATAATGTAATGGAATGAAAATAATGGAATCTTTCAGGATATCACACACACACACACACACACACACACACACACACACACACACACACACATATATATATATATATATATATATATATATATATATATATATATATATATATGTATATATATATATATATATATATATATATATATATATATATATATATATATATATGTGTGTGTGTGTGTGTGTGTATGTATACACACACAACATTTACATATATATAAATAATATATACATTTATTTTAGATATATACTTTTTTACATATAATAATAATAATAATAATAATAATAATAATAATAATAATAATAATAATAATAATAATAAATGAAAGAACAATTACAAATTTGAAGCGTAGGCTATAACATGCAGTA
This sequence comes from Palaemon carinicauda, assembly GCF_036898095.1. Classification (NCBI taxonomy): domain Eukaryota; kingdom Metazoa; phylum Arthropoda; class Malacostraca; order Decapoda; family Palaemonidae; genus Palaemon; species Palaemon carinicauda. The sequence continues at coordinate 67,985,779 of NC_090763.1, forward strand.
TAAAATAATAATCAGAAGCAAAAAGAATAATGCAATCATTAAGCATCAAAAATATAAAATATTACAAATCAAATTGAATAATGAAATCGTTAAGGACAGACAAATACCAATAATAATAATAAAAAAAGATATTTCAACTACAATATAATACTTCCAACAATTTTGCATTCTTAATGAAATAAAAATGAAAATCTAATATAAATACAAAATTCACATGGAAAATAAAATGAATAATTGAATTGGTAAGGATATCTCTAAAAAATCTAAATAGTTAAAAATGAATAAGTTAAGCGGTACCACAATACCGAAAGTAAGAAAAAGGAAAAGAATGTCCCCCGGCTAATTAGCCAATGGATAAAATGCTAGTAAAATGCAAGCAAGAACAAGCACAAAGAGCCTTATTTCACGGAAGTGTGACTAAAGAAAAGAGATGCTTTGTCTTTTTCAAACTCGTAAAATCTTTAGTAGTTGGATGATTACAGCTTCATTATAATTAGTTCCATATAAAAACAAGAGCATTGGGTTGTCGTGGTCTTATTGGTAACGTCTCTGCTTCAGTGATCCCTAAACAGGGGTTCGAGTTCCGCTCAAACTCGTTCGTTCCTTTAGTGTTTCCAATCCCACAATCCTTTTACGCTAAGGATGGGGGGGGGGGGCCTTGGGGGAGCCTGTAGGTCTACCCGCTGAGTCATCAGCAACCATTACCTGACCCTCCCCTAGTCCTAGCTTGGGCGCTGGTTATGTGTTATAGGGTCAGTCTTGTACCAACCGCGTGTCACTCCAAGGTCACCTATTTGACGAGCCAAGAGTAGGTTGTGACTCAAGTTCTTTCATCCCGCTTTTGAGACACAACTTACTCTTGGCTCGTCACATTGGTGACCCCGGAGTGACACACGGTTGGTACATGGCTCCCCCCTCACCGCCTAATTTTTTGAGTCACAACCTACTCTTGGCTCGTCACATTGGTGGCCCCAGAGTGATACACGGTTGGTACACGGCCCCCCCCCCTAATTTTTTGAGTCACAACCTACTCTTGGCTCGTCACATTGGTGACCCCAGAGTGATACACGGTTGGTACACGGCCCCCATCCCCCCCCCCCTAATTTTTTGTCACAACCTACTCTTGGCTCGTCACATTGATGACCCCAGAGTGATACACGGTTGGTACACGCCCCCCCCCCCCTAATTTTTTGAGTCACAACCTACTCTTGGCTCGTCACATTGGTGACCCCGGAGTGACACAGGGTTGGTACATGGCACCCCCCCCCCCAATTTTTTGAGTCACAACCTACTCTTGGCTCGTCACATAGGTGACCCCGGAGTGACACACGGTTAGTACATGGCACACCGACCACCCCACCCCACCCCTAATTTTTTGAGTCACAACCTACTCTTGGCTCGTCACATTGGTGACCCCGGAGTGACACACGGTTAGTACATGGCACACCGACCACCCCACCCCACCCCTAATTTTTTGAGTCACAACCTACTCTTGGCTCGTCACATTGGTGACCCCGGAGTGACACACGGTTAGTACATGGCACACCGACCACCCCACCCCACCCCTAATTTTTTGAGTCACAACCTACTCTTGGCTCGTCACATTGGTGACCCCGGAGTGACACACGGTTAGTACATGGCACACCGACCACCCCACCCCACCCCTAATTTTTTGAGTCACAACCTACTCTTGGCTCGTCACATTGGTGACCCCGGAGTGACACACGGTTAGTACATGGCACACCGACCACCCCACCCCACCCCTAATTTTTTGAGTCACAACCTACTCTTGGCTCGTCACATTGGTGACCCCGGAGTGACACACGGTTAGTACATGGCACACCGACCACCCCACCCCACCCCTAATTTTTTGAGTCACAACCTACTCTTGGCTCGTCACATTGGTGACCCCGGAGTGACACACGGTTAGTACATGGCACACCGACCACCCCACCCCACCCCTAATTTTTTGAGTCACAACCTACTCTTGGCTCGTCACAGTGGTGACCCCGGAGTGACACACGGTTAGTACATGGCACACCGACCACCCCACCCCACCCCTAATTTTTTGAGTCACAACCTACTCTTGGCTCGTCACATTGGTGACCCCGGAGTGATACACTGTTGGTACATAGCTCCCCCCACCCCTTAATTTTCTGAGTAATAACCTACTCTTGGCTCGTCACATCGGTAACCCCGGAGTGCCACACGGTTAGTACATGGCACACACACCGCCCCCCCCCCCCTAACTTTTTGAGTCACAACCTACTCTTGGCTCGTGACATTGGTGACCCCAGAGTGACACACGGTTAGTACACGGCATCCCCCCCCCCCTAATTTTTTGAGTCACAACCTACTCTTGGCTCGTCACCCCCCGGAGTGACACACGGTTGGTACAGTCTCTAGGGCATTGTGTGCTTGCTAGAGCAATGTCACTGTCCCTTGCCTCTACTATTCATGAGCGGCTTTCAAAACCTTTATGTATGGCATAAGAAAGTTTCAAAGTATAAGGAGGAATAATATTTTGATAACTACGAGTACCAACCAGATCCAAAATTTACTTTTGAAAACCAAATCCAAAAATTACCTTTGTCAAGCAGATCTACAAATTACTTTAGAAGGCCAGATCCAAAAATTCCTTTAGCAAAGCAGATTCAGAAATTGCTTTACAAAGCCAGAACCCAAACTTACTTTTGATAACCAGATCCAAAAGTTACTTTAGCAAAGCATATCCACAAATTACTTTTGTAAAGCAAACCAAGATATTACTTCTGTAAAGCAGATTTACAAAATACTTTAGAACAACAGATCCAGAAATTACTTTTGTGAAGCAGAACCACAAATTACTTTTATGGAAGGCAAATCCACAAATTACTTTTTCCGTAAAGCAGATCCACACATTACTTTTATGTAAAGCAGATCCACAAATTACTTTTCTGTAAGGCAGATCCACAAATTACTTTCATGTAAGGCAGATCCACAAATTACTTTTGTGAAGCAGAACCACAAATTACTTTTCCGTAAAGCCGATCCACACATTAAATTTATGTAAAGCAGATCCACAAATTACTTTTTCCGTAAAACAGATCCACAAATTACTTTTTCCGTAAAGCAGATCCAAAAACTATTTTGAAAACCATATCCAAAAATACTTTCGTAAAGCAGATCCCCCAAATTACTTTAGAAAACCATATTAAAAAATTACTTGTGAAAACCAGATCCAAAAAAATTACTCTTGAAAACCAAATCCAAAAATTACTTTTGTAAAGATGATCCCCAAATTACTTTAGGAAACGTGAAATCTAATTGAATACCAATATAAAGATTTTCAAGAAAAGCACAGTCAAGACAAAAATAAGAAAGCGAATGACAGACTGTGAAAAATTTAGAAATGTCAAGTCATTCAAGTCAATAAAGACATGAATAAGTCACAATATAATAATACCACGCTGAATAATTTAGTGTCAAATGGGAGGTCTTGGCTGCTTCCATAATTCAATTTATGGGAACTGCATCACATAAATGGGTTGCGGTGGCCTATTGGAAACGTCCCTGCATAGCGATCTGCTGGACTGGGATTCGAGTCACGCTTAAGCTCAATAGTTTCTTGTAGTGTTTGCAACCTCACCATCCTTGTGGGGGGAGCCAATAGGTCTACCAGCTGAGTCATCAGCTAACATTCCCTGGCCCTCCTTGGTCCTAGCTTGGGTGGAGAGGGGGATTGGACGCTAATCATATGAATATATGGTCAGTCTCTAGGGCATTGTCCTGCTAGGGCATTACCACTGTCCCTTGCTTCTGTCATTCATGACCGACAAAAAAAAATGGTTTTGCCAAAACAATAATAACGAAAGAATCATAAAGTAGGGGTAAGCAAGGTTTATGCCAATAAAAGATGAGTGGTGGCTTGTCATAAAAGGTTGCAGTCAGTTGCAAAGAGGATTGACAGCACGAGAGAGAGAGAGAGAGAGAGAGAGAGAGAGAGAGAGAGAGAGAGAGAGAGAGAGAGAGAGAGAGAGGCCGGATTATGCAATTAAGAATGAAAGAAGACAGAAATATAGTATAAAAGCAAGGGGGCCCCTTATTTAACAGCAACTGACTGTTATCCGTATAATCGTGCAATAAAATCTTCAAACATTTAAAGCAATTTCACTACCTATACCTATAAGAAAAAACTTTATACTTGTATCTGATTAGAGAAGAGGGTGAGGTTAGCTAGCCCACGCAATCATAACACGAATTTAAAGCAACTTCTCTAACTATGAATATATATAAAAAAAACTCTCCATACCTGTACCTGATTAGAAAAGAAGAGCAACTTCACTAACTATGCCCGTAAAAAATAACAAACTTCTGTGTACATATATCTAATTAGAAAAGGGGAGCAACTTAACTAACTATACCTGTAAATATATAAAAACACTCTATACATGTATCTGATTACAAACGAGGAGCACCCTCAATAACTATGCCTGTAAAAATATTAAAAAAAGTCTCTCCGTACCTGTATCTTATTAGGAAAGAGGAGCAACTTCAGCAGATAAGCAGCCCTTAAAGTAAAGAAGAGAAGCACTTTCACTTGTAAAACAAAAAAGAAAACACTCCATACCTATATCTGATTAAAGAAGAGGAGCAATTTCACTAACTATACCAGTTAAAAGAAAAAATAAAACACTCCATACTTGTATTTAATTAGAAAAGAGGAACAACCTTACTAACTATACCAGTTAAAAGAAAAAATAAAACACTCCATACTTGTATCTAATTAGAAAAGAGGAACAACCTTACTAACTATACCAGTTAAAAGAAAAAAAGAAAACACTCCATGCCTGTATCTGATTAAAAAAGAGGAACAACGTCAGTAACTCTACCTGTAAAAATAAAAAATAAAACACTCTATACCTGTATCTAATTAGAAAAAGAGGAACGACCTTACTAACTATACCTGTAAAAAGAAAAAAGAAAACACTCCATGCCTCTATTTAACCAGAAAAGAGGAACGACCTTACTAACTATACCTGTAAAAATAAAAAATAAAACACTCTATACCTGTATCTAATTAGAAAAAGAGGAACGACCTTACTAACTATACCTGTAAAAATAAAAAATAAAACACTCCATACCTCTATTTAACTAGAAAAGAGGAACGACCTTACTAACTATACCTGTAAAAATAAAAAATAAAACACTCTATACCTGTATCTAATTAGAAAAAGAGGAACGACCTTACTAACTATACCTGTAAAAAGAAAAAAGAAAACACTCCATGCCTCTATTTAACTAGAAAAGAGGAACGACCTTACTAACTATACCTGTAAAAAGAAAAAATAAAACACTCCATACCTGTATCTGATTAGAAAAGAGGAACAAGTTTACTAACTATGCCTGTAAAAAGAAAAACTAAAACACTCCATACCTGTATCTGATTAGAAAAGAGGAACAACCACTAACTATACCAGTTAAAAGATAAAAGAAAACACTCCATACTTGTATGTAATAAGAAAAGAGGAACGACCTTATTAACTATACCTGTAAGAAGAAAAAAAGAAAACACTCCATACCTGTATCTAATTAGAAAAGAGGAACGACCTCATTAACTATACCTGTAAAAAGAAAAAAATAAAACACTCCATACCTGTATCTGATTGGAGAAGAGGGCCAGGTTAGCCAACCCAGGGAGACTCTGGAAAGCCCTGTCATGGAGTATGGTGATGTTGTTCCGATCCATGTAGAGTTCGGTCAGGTTCGGCAGATTGACGAAGACGTGGCGGTTGACCTCCGTGATGTGGTTCTCGCCCAAGGACAAGAAGGTGAGGGAGGTCAGGTGAGCGAAGGCGTTCCGAGCTAGGGTCTTGATGGAGTTCCTCGCGAGGGAGATCTTCGAGAGCGTGGTGGAGTTGCCGAAGCTGAAGGCGCTCACCGTTCCGAATGTGGCGTATTGGACCTGCAATGAGGAGGGCAGGTTCAGACGTCCGGATTAATAGTTTGGCTTGCAATAAACGATGAGACGCATTCCTTGCTCTTTTTCTACGCACATTCCTTCACCTTGAAAGATTGAAATAAAAACGAAGTTCTCACCCCTTCCCCCTTAAATCTTAAAATATAAACGAAGTTGCCACCCCTTCCCCCTTAAATCTTAAAATAGAAACGAAATTCTCACCCATTAACCCTTAAATCCTAAAATCAAAACAAATATTGTCTTTACGCTTGAAATCAAAACAAAAGCGCCATCCACTCACATATAAGCTTAAAATAAACACTTACTTGTCCCCCCAACCTCCCCCTTAAAGTTTAAAATAAAACTTTGGTATTCACCCCTTCACCATTGAAATTTAGTACTATTAAAGTTCAAAATCAAAACGAAGTTGTTACCCCTTCACCAATGAAGTTTAACACCATTAAAGTTAAAAATCGAAACGAAGTTGTTAATCCTTCACCTTTGAAGTTTAATACCATTAAAGTTCAAAATCAAAACGAAGTTGTTACCCTTTCACCATTGAAGTTTAGTACTATTAAAGTTCAAAATCAAAACGAAGTTGTTACCCCTTCAACATAGAAGTTTAACACCATTAAAGTCAAAAATCAAAACGAAGTTGTTACCCCATTCACCATTGAAGTTTAATACCACTAAAGTTCAAAATCAAAACGAAGTTGTTACCCCTTCACCATAGAAGTTTAACACCATTAAAGTCAAAAATCAAAACGAAGTTGTTACCCCTTCACCATTGAAGTTTAACACCACTAAAGTTCAAAATCAAAACGAAGTTGTTACCCCTTCACCATTGAAGTTTAACACCATTAAAGTCAAAAATCAAAACAAAGTTGTTACCCCTTCACCATTGAAGTTTAACACCACTAAAGTTCAAAATCAAAACGAAGTTGTTACCCCTTCACCATAGAAGTTTAACACCATTAAAGTCAAAAATCAAAACGAAGTTGTTACCCCTTCACCATTGAAGTTTAATACCACTAAAGTTCAAAATCAAAACGAAGTTGTTACCCCTTCACCATAGAAGTTTAACACCATTAAAGTCAAAAATCAAAACGAAGTTGTTACCCCTTCACCATTGAAGTTTAACACCATTAAAGTTCAAAATCAAAACGAAGTTGTTACCCCTTCACCATTGAAGTTTAACACCATTAAAGTTCTAAATCAAAACGAAGTTGTTACCCCTTCACCATTGAAGTTTAACACCATTAAAGTTCAAAATCAAAACGAAGTTGTTACCCCTTCACCATTGAAGTTTAACACCATTAAAGTTCAAAATCAAAACGAAGTTGTTACCCCTTCACCATTGAAGTTTAACACCATTAAAGTTCTAAATCAAAACGAAGTTGTTACCCCTTCACCATTGAAGTTTAACACCATTAAAGTTCTAAATCAAAACGAAGTTGTTACCCCTTCACCATTGAAGTTTAACACCATTAAAGTTCTAAATCAAAACGAAGTTGTTACCCCTTCACCATTGAAGTTTAACACCATTAAAGTTCTAAATCAAAACGAAGTTGTTACCCCTTCACCATTGAAGTTTAACACCATTAAAGTCAAAAATCAAAACGAAGTTGTTACCCCTTCACCATTGAAGTTTAACACCATTAAAGTTCTAAATCAAAACGAAGTTGTTACCCCTTCACCATTGAAGTTTAACACCATTAAAGTTCTAAATCAAAACGAAGTTGTTACCCCTTCACCATTGAAGTTTAACACCATTAAAGTTCAAAATCAAAACGAAGTTGTTACCCCTTCACCATTGAAGTTTAACACCATTAAAGTTCTAAATCAAAACGAAGTTGTTACCCCTTCACCATTGAAGTTTAACACCATTAAAGTCAAAAATCAAAACGAAGTTGTTACCCCTTCACCATTGAAGTTTAACACCATTAAAGTCAAAAATCAAAACGAAGTTGTTACCCCCTTCACCATTGAAGTTTAACACCATTAAAGTTCTAAATCAAAACGAAGTTGTTACCCCTTCACCATTGAAGTTTAACACCATTAAAGTTCTAAATCAAAACGAAGTTGTTACCCCTTCAACATCGAAGTTTAACACCATTAAAGTTCTAAATCAAAACGAAGTTGTTACCCCTTCACCATTGAAGTTTAACACCATTAAAGTTCTAAATCAAAACGAAGTTGTTACCCCTTCACCATTGAAGTTTAACACCATTAAAGTTCAAAATCAAAACGAAGTTGTTACCCCTTCACCATTGAAGTTTAACACCATTAAAGTTCAAAATCAAAACGAAGTTGTTACCCCTTCACCATAGAAGTTTAACACCATTAAAGTCAAAAATCAAAACGAAGTTGTTACCCCTTCACCATTGAAGTTTAACACCATTAAAGTTCAAAATCAAAACGAAGTTGTTACCCCTTCACCATTGAAGTTTAACACCATTAAAGTTCTAAATCAAAACGAAGTTGTTACCCCTTCACCATTGAAGTTTAACACCATTAAAGTTCAAAATCAAAACGAAGTTGTTACCCCTTCACCATTGAAGTTTAACACCATTAAAGTTCAAAATCAAAACGAAGTTGTTACCCCTTCACCATTGAAGTTTAACACCATTAAAGTTCAAAATCAAAACGAAGTTGTTACCCCTTCACCATTGAAGTTTAACACCATTAAAGTTCAAAATCAAAACGAAGTTGTTACCCCTTCACCATTGAAGTTTAACACCATTAAAGTTCAAAATCAAAACGAAGTTGTTACCCCTTCACCATAGAAGTTTAACACCATTAAAGTCAAAAATCAAAACGAAGTTGTTACCCCTTCACCATTGAAGTTTAACACCATTAAAGTTCTAAATCAAAACGAAGTTGTTACCCCTTCACCATTGAAGTTTAACACCATTAAAGTTCTAAATCAAAACGAAGTTGTTACCCCTTCACCATTGAAGTTTAACACCATTAAAGTTCTAAATCAAAACGAAGTTGTTACCCCTTCAACATCGAAGTTTAACACCATTAAAGTTCTAAATCAAAACGAAGTTGTTACCCCTTCACCATTGAAGTTTAACACCATTAAAGTCAAAAATCAAAACGAAGTTGTTACCCCTTCACCATTGAAGTTTAACACCATTAAAGTTCTAAATCAAAACGAAGTTCTTACCCCTTCAACATCGAAGTTTAACACCATTAAAGTTCTAAATCAAAACGAAGTTGTTACCCCTTCACCATCGAAGTTTAACACCATTAAAGTTCTAAATCAAAACGAAGTTGTTACCCCTTCACCATTGAAGTTTAACACCATTAAAGTCAAAAATCAAAACGAAGTTGTTACCCCTTCGCCATTGAAGTTTAACACCATTAAAGTTCTAAATCAAAACGAAGTTGTTACCCCCTTCACCATTGAAGTTTAACACCATTAAAGTTCAAAATCAAAACGAAGTTGTTACCCCTTCACCATTGAAGTTTAACACCATTAAAGTTCAAAATCAAAACGAAGTTGTTACCCCTTCACCATTGAAGTTTAACACCATTAAAGTTCAAAATCAAAACGAAGTTGTTACCCCTTCACCATTGAAGTTTAACACCATTAAAGTTCAAAATCAAAACGAAGTTGTTACCCCTTCACCATTGAAGTTTAACACCATTAAAGTTCAAAATCAAAACGAAGTTGTTACCCCTTCACCATTGAAGTTTAACACCATTAAAGTTCAAAATCAAAACGAAGTTGTTACCCCTTCACCATAGAAGTTTAACACCATTAAAGTCAAAAATCAAAACGAAGTTGTTACCCCTTCACCATTGAAGTTTAACACCATTAAAGTTCTAAATCAAAACGAAGTTGTTACCCCTTCACCATTGAAGTTTAACACCATTAAAGTTCTAAATCAAAACGAAGTTGTTACCCCTTCACCATTGAAGTTTAACACCATTAAAGTTCTAAATCAAAACGAAGTTGTTACCCCTTCAACATCGAAGTTTAACACCATTAAAGTTCAAAATCAAAACGAAGTTGTTACCCCTTCAACATCGAAGTTTAACACCATTAAAGTTCTAAATCAAAACGAAGTTGTTACCCCTTCAACATCGAAGTTTAACACCATTAAAGTTCTAAATCAAAACGAAGTTGTTACCCCTTCACCATTGAAGTTTAACACCATTAAAGTTCTAAATCAAAACGAAGTTGTTACCCCTTCACCATAGAAGTTTAACACCATTAAAGTTCTAAATCAAAACGAAGTTGTTACCCCTTCACCATAGAAGTTTAACACCATTAAAGTCAAAAATCAAAACGAAGTTGTTACCCCTTCACCATTGAAGTTTAACACCATTAAAGTTCTAAATCAAAACGAAGTTGTTACCCCTTCACCATTGAAGTTTAACACCATTAAAGTTCTAAATCAAAACGAAGTTGTTACCCCTTCACCATTGAAGTTTAACACCATTAAAGTTCTAAATCAAAACGAAGTTGTTACCCCTTCACCATTGAAGTTTAACACCATTAAAGTTCTAAATCAAAACGAAGTTGTTACCCCTTCACCATTGAAGTTTAACACCATTAAAGTTCTAAATCAAAACGAAGTTGTTACCCCTTCAACATCGAAGTTTAACACCATTAAAGTTCTAAATCAAAACGAAGTTGTTACCCCTTCAACATCGAAGTTTAACACCATTAAAGTTCAAAATCAAAACGAAGTTGTTACCCCTTCAACATCGAAGTTTAACACCATTAAAGTTCAAAATCAAAACGAAGTTGTTACCCCTTCAACATCGAAGTTTAACACCATTAAAGTTCTAAATCAAAACGAAGTTGTTACCCCTTCACCATTGAAGTTTAACACCATTAAAGTTCTAAATCAAAACGAAGTTGTTACCCCTTCACCATAGAAGTTTAACACCATTAAAGTCAAAAATCAAAACGAAGTTGTTACCCCTTCACCATTGAAGTTTAACACCATTAAAGTTCTAAATCAAAACGAAGTTGTTACCCCTTCACCATTGAAGTTTAACACCATTAAAGTTCTAAATCAAAACGAAGTTGTTACCCCTTCACCATTGAAGTTTAACACCATTAAAGTCAAAAATCAAAACGAAGTTGTTACCCCTTCACCATTGAAGTTTAACACCATTAAAGTTCAAAATCAAAACGAAGTTGTTACCCCCTTCACCATTGAAGTTTAACACCATTAAAGTTCTAAATCAAAACGAAGTTGTTACCCCTTCACCATTGAAGTTTAACACCATTAAAGTTCAAAATCAAAACGAAGTTGTTACCCCCTTCACCATTGAAGTTTAACACCATTAAAGTTCTAAATCAAAACGAAGTTGTTACCCCTTCACCATTGAAGTTTAACACCATTAAAGTTCTAAATCAAAACGAAGTTGTTACCCCTTCACCATTGAAGTTTAACACCATTAAAGTTCTAAATCAAAACGAAGTTGTTACCCCTTCACCATTGAAGTTTAACACCATTAAAGTTCTAAATCAAAACGAAGTTGTTACCCCTTCACCATTGAAGTTTAACACCATTAAAGTTCTAAATCAAAACGAAGTTGTTACCCCTTCACCATTGAAGTTTAACACCATTAAAGTTCTAAATCAAAACGAAGTTGTTACCCCTTCACCATTGAAGTTTAACACCATTAAAGTTCTAAATCAAAACGAAGTTGTTACCCCTTCACCATTGAAGTTTAACACCATTAAAGTTCTAAATCAAAACGAAGTTGTTACCCCTTCACCATTGAAGTTTAACACCATTAAAGTTCTAAATCAAAACGAAGTTGTTACCCCTTCACCATAGAAGTTTAACACCATTAAAGTTCTAAATCAAAACGAAGTTGTTACCCCTTCACCATTGAAGTTTAACACCATTAAAGTTCTAAATCAAAACGAAGTTGTTACCCCTTCACCATTGAAGTTTAACACCATTAAAGTTCAAAATCAAAACGAAGTTGTTACCCCTTCACCATTGAAGTTTAACACCATTAAAGTTCTAAATCAAAACGAAGTTGTTACCCCTTCACCATTGAAGTTTAACACCATTAAAGTTCAAAATCAAAACGAAGTTGTTACCCCCTTCACCATTGAAGTTTAACACCATTAAAGTTCAAAATCAAAACGAAGTTGTTACCCCTTCACCATTGAAGTTTAACACCATTAAAGTTCTAAATCAAAACGAAGTTGTTACCCCTTCACCATTGAAGTTTAACACCATTAAAGTTCAAAATCAAAACGAAGTTGTTACCCCTTCACCATTGAAGTTTAACACCATTAAAGTTCTAAATCAAAACGAAGTTGTTACCCCTTCAACATCGAAGTTTAACACCATTAAAGTTCTAAATCAAAACGAAGTTGTTACCCCTTCACCATCGAAGTTTAACACCATTAAAGTTCTAAATCAAAACGAAGTTGTTACCCCTTCAACATCGAAGTTTAACACCATTAAAGTTCTAAATCAAAACGAAGTTGTTACCCCTTCAACATCGAAGTTTAACACCATTAAAGTTCTAAATCAAAACGAAGTTGTTACCCCCTTCACCATCGAAGTTTAACACCATTAAAGTTCTAAATCAAAACGAAGTTGTTACCCCTTCAACATCGAAGTTTAACACCATTAAAGTTCTAAATCAAAACGAAGTTGTTACCCCTTCACCATTGAAGTTTAACACCATTAAAGTTCTAAATCAAAACGAAGTTGTTACCCCTTCACCATTGAAGTTTAACACCATTAAAGTTCTAAATCAAAACGAAGTTGTTACCCCTTCACCATTGAAGTTTAACACCATTAAAGTTCTAAATCAAAACGAAGTTGTTACCCCTTCACCATTGAAGTTTAACACCATTAAAGTTCTAAATCAAAACGAAGTTGTTACCCCTTCACCATCGAAGTTTAACACCATTAAAGTTCAAAATCAAAACGAAGTTGTTACCCCTTCACCATTGAAGTTTAACACCATTAAAGTTCAAAATCAAAACGAAGTTGTTACCCCTTCAACATCGAAGTTTAACACCATTAAAGTTCAAAATCAAAACGAAGTTCAACGCAGTAGCCTTTCTATTCAAAAGAGACTCCAACGAAGAGAATAAAATATTACTGTCTATATATTCAATAACTTTGATAATTTCAATAATGACAATTTTAAGAATATTATTAACAATAATTCTAATAATAATAATTTTAATGATTTTGTAAGTTTGACATTTTACTAAAACTACCACTAAAACCTCTCTCTCTCTCTCTCTCTCTCTCTCTCTCTCTCTCTCTCTCTCTCTCTCTCTCTCTCTCTCTCTCTCATCAAAATATTAAAACTTTCATTTCCCGATGCTCTTTCATAAAATAATAAGTGACAACCTTTGAGGACTTGCTTTGCATAAATGACGCTTTGAGCCTTCCACAGGCAAAGGCTTTTGAAGCCACATGTCATAACCTTCTACCTAAAGGGAATATGATACCGAGGCTTATGTCATGATATCTGATATGATGGAAGCTAATAAAAAGTATAATTTCTTTCTGGAGAAAAAATATCGTCATAATTGTATTTAAATAAAAAGAATAAAAAAATGTGAATGTAAAATATATCACACACTAATATATATATATATATATATATATATATATATATATATATATATATATATATATATATATATATATATATTTATATATATATATATATATATATATATATATATATATATATACCTATCTATATATATATACATATATATATATATATATATATATATATATATATATATATATATATATATACAGTATATATATACCTATATATACATATATATATATATATATATATATATATATATATATATATATATATATATATATGTATATATACATATATATATATATATATATGTATATATACATATATATATATATATATATATATATATATTATATATGCATATATATGTGTATATATATACTGTATATATATATATATATATATATATATATATATATATATATATATATATATATACATATATATATATATACATATATATATATATATATATATATATATATATATATATATATATTCAAATAAACAAGCATAAAAATATAAATGTAAAATATGTATATATATATATGTATATATATATATATATATATATATATATATATATATATATATATATATATATATATATATATATACAGTATATATATACACATATATATGCATATATAATATATATATATATATATATATATATATATATATATATATATATATATATATATGTATATATACATATATATATATATATATATATATATATATGTATATATACATATATATATATATATATATATATATATATATATGTATATATAGGTATATATATACTGTATATATATATATATATATATATATATATATATATATATATATATATATATGTATATATATATAGATAGGTATATATATATATATATATATATATATATATATATATATATATATATATATATATTAGTGTGTGATATATTTCACATTCACATTTTTTTATTCTTTTTATTTAAATACAATTATGACGATATTTATCTAAACAAATAATTATAAAATATTAATGTAAAAATATCGTATAAGTATTTAATCAAATGCGGGTAATTATAAAATATAAATGTAAAAATATCATATATGTATTTGAACATACAATCATAAAAATTTCGAATGTATATAAATACCATATAAGTATTTAAAGCAATAATCATAAAAATATTAATGTAAATATTTGGCATAAGAAAGAAAATAAATAGAATAGGTAGAACACTTAAAGCTACGTAGGTACACTATAGTCCATTTCTTTTAGCAAGGCAGATTTGCACCGATTCGCAGCCGTGCCCTTTTAGCTCGGAAAAGTTTCCTGATCGCTGATTAGCTAGAATTATCTTGTCCAACCAATCAGCGATCAGAAAACTTTTCCGAGCTAAAAGGGCACCCCTGGTGTCGGTGCAAATCTGCCACTCTAAAAAAATTGACTATAGGGGAATAATATTTCAAAGGTTTAAAGCCCGCTTATGAATAGCAGAGGCCAGGGAGAGTGACATTGCCCTATCTAGCAGGACAATGCCCTAGAGACTGACCATATATACATATGATTAGTACCCAAGCCCCCCTCTCCATCTTAGCTAGAGCCAAGAAGGGCCAGGCAATGACTGCTGAGGACTCAGCAGGTAGACCTATAGGCTCCCCCATTGTCCTTAGCTCACAAGAATTGTGAGGTTGCAGCAACCAAAAAACTATCAAGTTTGAGCGGGACTCGAACCCCAGTCTGGCGTTCACTAGTCAGGGACGTTACCACAACCATATTTACCAAACTTAAATAAAAAATGGATATTGCAGTAGAATAATGACAAACAGTACAGCTGGTTTAAACAATTAAATTAGCTATAAATGAAGAGGATTCATCTAAAAAATACAAAAAACAAAAATGATGAAAACAAATAACTAAATATAGAAAAATGCATAGAAAAATAAATATAAAATGAGAAAAGTAACAAAAATAGCAAACGCACGCCTTCACAAAAGTAATTTAAACAATTAGATCAGTTACAATTGAAGAGGAATCTAACAAAAACAAAAAGTAAATAAATAAATAAATAAATATAAAATACATAAAGAATGCATATGAAATAAGAGAAAATAACTGAGAACTATAAAAAAAAAAACATGAATATAACGAAAAATAACGAAAACCAAACGCACTAAAAATAAAAACAATAAAAAAAACTATATATAATATAGTACATAAAAAAAAACA
>NC_090763.1:68011521-68014749 GCF_036898095.1 Palaemon carinicauda
TTTACCGTTTTGAAGTCAGATAACTGATAATTCAATTACCGTTTTGAAGTCAGATAACTGTTAATTCAATTACCGTTTTGAAGTCAGATAACTGATAATTCAATTACCGTTTTGAAGTCAGATAACTGATAATTAATCAATTACCCGTTTTGAAAACGCATATATTGACGTTAAGGGGTGATATTACGGTCACCAACCCATAAAAAATAACAAACAAGTCGGGTAAAAATTACGGTCGCTTGTATTTTACTGAAATACGGCTGAGAAAAGTATATTTTAACGGAAAATTTTCCATTAAAATTACGGTTTTTTTTAAGTGTACATTAAATTCCGGTCTGAAAATAGTTTCTTGATAAATGTAACCCATCTACATTTAAAAGTGGTTCCAAAACTTGCAAAACATAAATTTTCTGACCAAAAGTCAGCTATGTGGTGAACCAAAACTTATGATATATCAATTTTCTGACCAAAATAAAGCTATGTGGTGAACCAAAACTTATGACATATTAATTTTCTGACCATAAGTCAGCTATGTGGTGAACCAAAACTTATGATATATATATTTCCTGACCAAAATACAGCTATGTGAGAAACCAAAACTTATTTCGTATAAGTTTTCTGACCAAAATACAGCTATGTGGTGAACCAAAACTTAAGACGTATAAATTTTCCGACCAAAATACAGCTATGTGATGAACCAAAACTTATTTCATATAAATTTTTCTGACCAGAAGTCAGCTATGTGGTGAACCAAAACTTATGACATATCAATTTTCTGACCAAAAGTCAGCTATGTGGTGAACCAAAACTTATGACACCAATTTTCTGACCAAAATACAGCTATGTGGTGAACCAAAACTTATGACATATCAATTTTCTGACCATAAGTCAGCTATGTGGTGAACCAAAACTTAGGACATATATATTTCCTGACCAAAATACAGCTATGTGAGGAACCAAAACCTATTTCATATAAATTTTCTGACCAAAAGTCAGCTATGTGGTAAACCAAAACTTATGACCTATAAATTTTCTGAAGAAAATACAGCTATGTGGTGAACCAAAACTTATTTCATATAAATTTTCTGACCAGAAGTCAGCTATGTGGTGAACCAAAACTTATGACATATCAATTTTCTGACCAAAAGTCAGCAATGTGGTGAACCAAAAACTTATGACATCAATTTTCTAACCAAAAGCCAGCTATGTGGTGAACCAAAATTATGACATATATATTTTCCTGACCAAAATAAAGCTATGTAAGGAACCAAAACTTATTTCATATAAATTTTCTGACCAAAAGTCAGCTATGTGGTGAACCAAAACTTATGACATATCAATTTTCTGACCAAAAGTCAGCAATGTGGTGAATCAAAACTTATGACATATAAATTTTCTAACCAAAAGCCAGCTATGTGGTGAACCAAAACTTATGACATATCAATTTTCTGACCAAAAAGTCAGCAATGTGGTGAATCAAAACTTATGACATATAAATTTTCTAACCAAAATCCAGCTATGTGGTGAACAAAACTTATGACATATAAATTTTCTGACCAAAAGTCAGCAATGTGGTGAACCAAAACTTATGACATATCACTTTTCTAACCAAAAGCCAGCTATGTGGTGAACCAAAACTTATGACATATATATTTCCTGACCAAAATAAAGCTATGTGAGGAACCAAAACTTATTTCATATAAATTTCCTGACCAAAAGTCAGCTATGTGGTGAACCAAAACTTATGACATAAATTTTTCTGACCAAAAGTCAGCTATGTGGTGAACCAAAACTTATGACATATCACTTTTCTAACCAAAAGCCAGCTATGTGGTGAACCAAAACTTATGACATATATATTTCCTGACCAAAATAAAGCTATGTGAGGAACCAAAACTTATTTCATATAAATTTTCTGACCAAAAGTCAGCTATGTGGTGAACTAAAACTTATGACATATAAATTTTCCGACCAAAATACGGCTATGTAGTGAACCTAAACTTATTTCATATAAAATTTTCTGACCAAAAGTCAGCTATGTAGTGAACCAAAACTTATGATATATCAATTTTCTGACCAAAATACAGCTATGTGGTGAACCAAAAACTTATGACATTTCAATTTTCTGACCAAAAGTCAGCTATGTGGTGAAACAAAACTTATGACATATATTTCCTGACCAAAATACAGCTATGTGAGGAACCAAAACCTATTTCATATAAATTTTCTGACCAGAAGGTCAACTATGTGGTGAACCAAAACTTATGACATATCAATTTCCTGACCAAAATAACCAAAACTTATGACATTTAAATTTTCTGACCAAAATTCAGCAATTGTGGTGAACCAAAACTTATTTCATATCAATTTTCTGACCAAAATAACCAAAACTTATGACATTTAAATTTTCTGACCAAAAAGTCAGCTATGTGGTGAACCAAAACTTATGACATATATATTTCCTGACCAAAAATACAGCTATGTGAGGAACCAAACTCATTTCATATAAATTTTCTGACCAAAAGTCAGTTATTTGGTGAACCAAAACTTATGACATATAAATATTCCGACCAAAATACAGCCATGTGGTGAACCAAAACTTATGATATATCAATTTTTCTGACAAAAAGTCAGCTACGTGGTAACCCAAAACTTATGATATATCAATTTTCTGACCAAAATACAGCTATGTGGTGAACCAAAACATATTTCATTTAAATTTCTGACCAAAAGTCAGCTATGTAGTGAACCAAAACTTATGACATATCAATTTTCCTGACCAAAATACAGCTATGTGAGGAACCAAAACTTATTTCATATAAATTTTCTGACCAAAAGTCAGCTATGTGGTGAACCAAAACTTATTACATATAAATTTTCTGACCAAAATACAACTACGTGGTGAACCAAAACTTATGACATATCAATTTTCTGACCAAAAGTCAGCTATGTGGTGAACCAAAACTTATGATATAAATTTTCTGACCAAAATACAGCTATGTCAGGAACCACAACTTATTTTGTATAAATTTTCTGACCAGAAGTCAGCTATGTGGTGAACCAAAACTTATGACATATAAATTTTCTGACCAAAATACAGCTTTTTGGTGAACCAAAACTTTACTCATATAAATTTTCTGACCAGAAGTCAGCTATGTGGTGAACCAAAACCTATGATATATCATTTTCTGACCAAATACAGGTATGTGGTGAACCAAAACTTATTTC
>NC_090763.1:68022749-68035249 GCF_036898095.1 Palaemon carinicauda
ACGTAAACCCGAAATTCTCGGCTAAATAACCCTATATTAATTCTCGTCTAAATAACCCTATATTGGCAAAAATATCTTCAAACGTAAACCCAAAATTCTCGGCTAAATAACCCTATATTGATTCTCGGCTAAATAACCCTATATTGGCAAAAATATCTTCAAACGTAAACCCGAAATTCTCGGCTAAATAACCCTATATTGGCAAAAATATCTTCAAACGTAAACCCAAAACTCTCGGCTAAATAACCCTATATTGGCAAAAATATCTTCAAACGTAAACCCAAAATTCTCGGCTAAATAACCCTATATTGGCAAAAATATCTTCAAACGTAAACCCGAAATTCTCGTCTAAATAACCCTAGATTGGCAAAAATATCTTCAAACGTAAACCCGAAATTCTCGTCTAAATAACCCTAGATTGGCAAAAATATCTTCAAACGTAAACCCGAAATTCTCGTCTAAATAACCCTAGATTGGCAAAAATATCTTCAAACGTAAACCCGAAATTCTCGGCTAAATAACCCTATATTGGCAAAAATATCTTCAAACGTAAACCCGAAATTCTCGGCTAAATAACCCTATATTGGCAAAAATATCTTCAAACGTAAACCCGAAATTCTCGGCTAAATAACCCTATACTGGCAAAAATATCTTCAAACGTAAACCCGAAATTCTAGGCTAAATAACCCTATATTGGCAAAAATATCTTCAAACTTAAACCCAAAATTCTCGGCTAAATAACCCTATATTGGCAAAAATATCTTCAAACGTAAACCCGAAATTCTCGGCTAAATAACCCTATATTGGCAAAAATATCTTCAAACGGAAACCCATAATTATCGGCTAAATAACCAAGTATTGACGGAAATATCTTCAAACGTAAACCCAAAATTCTCGGCTAAATAACCTTATGTTGACGAAAATATCTTTAAACGTAAACCCAAAATTCTCAGCTAAATAACCAATATTGACGAAAATATCTTAAAACGTAAACCCATAATTCTCAGCTAAATAACCCAATGCTGACGAAAATATCTTTAAACGTAAACCCAAAATTCTCGGCTAAATAACCAATATTGACGAAAATATCTTAATACATAAACCCAAAATTTTCGGCTAAACCTAATTGACGAAAACATTTTAAAACGTAAATCCAAAATACTCGGCTAAATAACCCAATGTTTACGAAAATATCTTAATCCATAAACCCATAATTCTCGGCTAAATAACCCAATATTGACGAAAATATCTTAAAACGTAAACCCAAAATTTTCGGCTAAATAACCTAATGTTGACGAAAATATCTTTAAACGTAAACCCAAAATTCTCGGCTAAATAACCCAATATTGACGAAAATATCTTAATACGTAATCCCAAAATTTTCGGCTAAATAACCAATATTGACGAAAATATCTTAAAACATAAACCCATAATTCTCGGCTAAATAACCCAATGCTGACGAAAATATCTTTAAACGTAAACCCAAAATTCTCGGCTAAATAACCAATATTGACGAAAATATCTTGATACATAAACCCAAAATTTTCTGCTAAAAACTAATTGAGGAAAACATTTTAAAACGTAAATCCAAAATACTCTGCTAAATAACCCATTATTGACGAAAATATCTTAAACCGTAAACCCATAATTCTCGGCTAAATAAACCATTGTTGACGAAAATATCTTTACACGTAAACCTGAAATTATCGGCTAAATAACCTAATCTTGACAAAAATATCTTAATACGTAAACCTTAAATTCTCGGCTAAGTAACCTAATGTTGACGAAAATATCTGAAAACGTAAACCCAAGATTCTCTACTAAACAACCCATTGCTGACGAAAATATCTTAAAACGTAAACAAAAAAATTCTCGGCTAAATAACCCAATATTGACGAAAATATCTTAATACGTAAACCCTAAATTCTCGGCAAAATAACCCAATATTGGCGAAAATATCATAAAAGGTAAACCCAAGATTCTCAGCTAAATAACCCAATATTGGCGAAAATATTTTAAAACGTAAACCCAAGATTCTTGGCTAAATAGCCCAATATTGACTAAAATAGCTTAAAACGTAAACCTAAAATTCTCGGCTAAATAACCCAATTTTGATGAAAATATCTCAAAACGTAAACCCAACATTCTCGGCTAAATAACCCAATGTTCACGAAAATATCTAAAACGTAAACCCATAATTCTCGGCTAAATAGCCCAATATTGACTAAAATAGCTTAAAACGTAAACCCAACATTCTCGGCTAAATAACCCAATGTTCACGAAAATATCTAAAACGTAAACCCAAAATTCTCGGCTAAATAACCAAATGTTCACGGATATATCTAAAACGTAAACCCAAAATTCTCGGCCAAATAACCAAATGTTCACGAAAATATCTAAAACATAAACCCATTATTCTCGGCTAAATAGCCCAATATTGACTAAAATAGCTTAAAACGTAAACCCAAAATTCTCTGCTAAATAACCCAATGTTCACGAAAATATCTAAAACGTAAACCCAAAATTCTCGGCTAAATAACCCAATGTTTACGGAAATATCTAAAGCGTAAACCCAAAATTCTCGGCTAAATAACCCAATGTTCACGAAAATATCTTAAAACATAAACCTTAAATTCTCGGCTAAATAACCCAGTATTGACGAAAGCATCTTAAAACGCAGACCCAAAAATATCAGCCAAATAATCCAATATTAACGAAAAAAAAAATATCTTAAAAAGGAAACCTAAAAATTTCATTAAGCGTTGATTCTGAACTTTTGTAACAACGGCAGTGAAATGTGAAGTGGCATGCATAAAGTTCAAGTTGAATCATGGCGTTGACGTTTCATAAATACAGGTATTCTTGGCTTTTGATTTCTAAGGTTTGCTAGCATTTTCTATTTATTATTGCGGTATTGAAAACGCCCCTGCCTCGCGATCTGCCGGATTGGGGTTCGAGCCTGTTCAAGCTCGATAGCTTCTCATGTCTGCAACCTCACCATCCTTGTGAACTAATGATAGGGAGTTTGGGGGAGCCTATAGGTCTACCTGCTGAGTCATCAGCAGCCATTGCCTGGTCCTCCTTGATCATGACTTGGGTGGAGGTGGGTCTTGGGCGCTGATTATATTTATATATGGTCAGTCTCTAGGACGTTGTCCTGTCCATTGCCTTTGCCAATCATGAGCTACCTTTAAACCTTTAAAGCATTTCAGAAACCTTTGGCGACATTCCTATTTTGCTAAAAATAAAATCATATCACTTAAAGATATTAAAATAACCCCATTAGATGAACCTTGATAAGGATAGAAGAGACTCTCTAGCTATGGTAAGCAGCTTTTCTAGGAGGACACTCTAAAATCAAACCATTGTTCTATAGTCATGGGTAGTGCCATAGAATCTGTACCATGGTCTTTCACTGTCTTGGGTTAGAGTTCTCTTGCTCAAGGGTACACTTGGGCACACTATTCTATCTTATTTATCTTCCTTTTATTTCGTTATAGTTTACGTATGAAAGCTTTACTGAGTGTTGTTACTGTTCTTAAAATATTTTATTTAATAGTTTATCACTTCCCCTGTAGTTTATTTCCTTGTTCCCTTTCCTCAGTGAGTTATTTTCCCTGTTGGAGGCCTGGGGCTTATGGTATTCTGCTTTCTAACTAGGGTTGTAGCCTAGCTAATAATAATAACAATAATAATAATAATAATAATAATAATAATAATAATAATAATAATAATAAAACGTTTGGATATATGTAATATAAATTTATAAAATGCAACAAAATATTAACAAATAGATAAAAATATCAGATTTTGGGCATATTGACAAGAAATATTTTCATCGTTTTGATTCGATAAATTTTCAATGAATTGGTTAAATATCCCATTTAGTAAGATATTATTCTAAAAACACCAATTGTATTTATTAAAAAATACCCCCAAAACAAGGTAGCATGACAAAAACTATTTACTATCAGAAGTATATCAAACGTTTAGTAGAATTAATTACATCCATAAACCAATATATCGCATTAATTTAGTATAAATATACAACTATAGAATAATAACCACAAGGATTAAGTAAAAAATTAATTAATTGCTTCTATAAAAACTAATAACATATAGATCATTAAGAAACTAACTGTAGATCTATTTTTCAACTGTACCCTTTGTATAGATCTGTAATCTATATCGACTACAGAGTAATCTGTACTCTATCTCTGCCTATACAACTATAGAATAATAACCACAAGGATTAAGTAAAAAAAATAATTAATTGATTTATAAAAACTAACATATAGATAATTAATAAACTAACTGTAGATCTATTTTTCAACTATATCCTCTGTATAAACTGTAATCTATATCGACTACAGAGTAATCTGTACTCTATCTCTGCCTTTTCAGTAGATCAGTAGTCTAAGCTTACTTTCTATAGTCATTTTCTTTTAATGAGACCCATTTGCACTGACTCGCAGCGGTGCCCTTTTAGCTCGGAAAAGTTTCCAGCTATCTCATGGGTTACAATCATCTTGTCCAACCAATCAGCGATCAGGAAACTTTTCCGAGCTAAAAGGGCACCCCTGCGAGTCGGTGCAAATCTGCCTCACTAAAAAGAATTGACTATAGGTAGACCTGTACTACATCTCAACTACTATAACTTATTTATACACTATCAGTAAACCTGTAATATATACTTCTTTATAAAAAAAGGTATACGTGTAACCTATATAGTGTAAAGTGTTCGCCTAGCATTCGCACAGCGGCAGATCAATCCCTGCCAGGGGACGGTGAGATTAAGCTGTTTCCTGGGGAGGCCACTACTGTGGTTATCCTTCTGACGTTCTGATGAGCATCTATTCGAATGAAACTGTAACTGAAACTAGACACATTTAACTTTTAATCTGTCGCTTCCTACTGAATAAACTTGCCATCAACCTATGGCTTCTCAGTAGACCAGTAATTCATCTATACTGTCTAGTAGACCTGTAATCTACCTATGCCCTATGAGTAAACGTGTAATATATCTTTACCATCTGATAAAACCTGTAATCCGTCTATGCCCTCTGAGTAGACCTGTAAACCCTATATGCCCTCTGAGTAGACCTGTAATCCCTTTATGCCCTCTGAGTAGACCTGTAATCCCTTTATGCCCTCTGAGTAGACCTGCAATCCCTTTATGCCCTCTGAGTAGACCTGTAATCCATCTATGCCCTCTGAGTAGACCTGTAATCCATCTATGCCCTCTGAGTAGACCTGTAATACACTTAAGCCCTCTGAGTAGACCTGTAATACCTTTATCCCCTCTAAGTAGACCTGTAATCCCTCTATGCCCTCTGAGTAGACCTGTAAACCCTTTATGCCCTCTGAGTAGACCTGCAATCCCTTTATGCATTCTGAGTAGACCTGTAATCCATCTATGCCCTCTGAGTAGACCTGTAATCCATCTATGCCCTCTGAGTAGACCTGTAATACACTTAAGCCCTCTGAGTAGACCTGTAATACCTTTATCCCCTCTAAGTAGACCTGTAATCCCTCTATGCCCTCTGAGTAGACCTGTAAACCCTTTATGCCCTCTGAGTAGACCTATAATCCATTTATGCCCTCTGAGTAGACCTGTAATCCATTTATGCCCTCTGAGTAGACCTGTAATCCATTTATGCCCTCTGAGTAGACCTGTAATCCATCTATGCCCTCTGAGTAGACCTGTAATACACTAAGCCCTCTGAGTAGACCTGTAATACCTTTATCCCCTCTAAGTAGACCTGTAATCCCTCTATGCCCTCTGAGTAGACCTGTAACCCTTTATGCCCTCTGAGTAGACCTATAATCCATTTATGCCCTCTGAGTAGACCTATAATCCATTTATGCCCTCTGAGTAGACCTGTAATCCATTTATGCCCTCTGAGTAGACCTGTAATCCATCTATGCCCTCTGAGTAGACCTGTAATACACCTAAGCCCTCTGAGTAGACCTGTAATCCCTTTATCCCCTCTGAGTAGACCTGCAATCTCTTTATGCCCTCTGAGTAGACCTGTAAACCTTTTATGCCTCTGAGTAGACCTATAATCCATTTATGCCCTCTGAGTAGACCTGTAATCCACCTATGCCCTCTGAGTACACCTGCGATCCCTTTATGCCCTCTAAGTAGACCTGTAATCCCTTTATGCCCTCTGAGTATACCTGTAATCCCTTTATGCCCCTTGAGTAGACCTGTAATCCATTTATGCCCTCTGAGTAGATCTGCAACCTACCAAGGCCCTCTACGCAGACCTATAATCCCTCTCTATTCCCTCTTGAGTAGACCAGTAGTCCATCTACGCCCTCTAAGTAGACCTGTAATTCTTCTACGCCCTATGAGTAGACGTGTAATCCATATAAACCCTCTGAGTAGACCTGTAATATCCTTTATGTCCTCTGAGTAGACCAATAGTCTATCTACGCCCTCTAAGTAGAGCTGTAATTCATCTACGCCCTAGGAGTAAAACTGTAATCCATATAAATCCTCTGAGTAGACCTGTAATATCCTTTATGCCCTCTTGGGTAGACCAGTAGTCCCATCTACGCCCTCTAAGTAGACCTGTAATTCTTCTACGCCCTATGAGTAGACGTGTAATCCATATAAACCCTCTGAGTAGACCTGTAATATCCTTTATGCCCTCTGAGTAGACCAATAGTCTATCTACGCCCTCTAAGTAGACCTGTAATTCTTCTACGCCCTATGAGTAGACGTGTAATCCATATAAACCCTCTGAGTAGACCTGTAATATCCTTTATGCCCTCTGAGTAGACCAGTAGTCTATCTACGCCCTCTAAGTAGACCTGTAATTCTTCTACGCCCTATGAGTAGACGTGTAATCCATATAAACCCTCTGTGTAGACCTGTAATATCCTTTATGCCCTCCGAGTAGCATATTTATTTCACTAACCAGTACATCATGGAACCGAGTTCGTTACCACCAAGGAAAAATAAAAATTACATTTCATGCTAATGAAAAGTCCATTTTTAATTGAGGTTTCCAGTGACGCATGATAGCTATTTCAGCCAATATATTCAACATTACATACAACAAGTTCTTTTGCTTTACACCTGAATCCCCTTCAGTGTAATTTCTACGTGAATAAGTATCAATACGAAGTGGTATACATGAGAGAGAGAGAGAGAGAGAGAGAGAGAGGGGGGGGAATATCCTGAACGTCAAAAGGACTGTTATTATAACGCTAGAAGTGCCAAGTTATTTGAAATGTCATTAAACTGAACATAAAACTTTTTCAGTACCAAATGGGGTTTTTTCGGCAAAGTTGGAAAATCAGGATTGGAAAAATACTAACATTAAAAATCGCAGTTTGCGTGAGTCACGTCTTAACATTAGTTTGACATTTGTCATTTCAACTAAATTAGAAGAATTTTTAATGGATTTTTAGAGCTCTTATCAGAATCCTTTTCTGACCAATAAACCCGTGCTATAAGAACACATACACACACACACACAAATGCATATATACTGGCATTCAATTCTTTTCAGTATTGAGCCGTTTCCTCAAATATCAACTGGATTCACAGTATAACCAAACAGTCAAAACCATTTATTCTTAAACTGTTGATCCGTAGATGAATATCCAGAGCAGTGAAACTTGTACAGCATCACATAACCAGTCGCTCTCCTACCAACAAAACTCGAACGAATGCTTTAATGATATTATCAAAATATCATTAACAACTAACAACCTATCATCTATCTATACATTTTCAATACCCTTCACTTTGCCTCTCTACCGATACTTTAAAAACGTTTTTCTTAGTCCTAATGGGTTCAAATTACCAGAAAGGGATCTTGATCCTAAAGCAGTTTGTCAATAAGGTTCATTTATAGAGACAGCTTCATTACTCTCTTAGAAGCAACGAGCCATCCTTAAGGGTATTAAATTACCAGTCAAACAGGCCTCGGAATTTGACTATTCAATGTGCCAAAGGAATTTATGATAATTGGTATTTTTCAGGTAGGGGTTCAAAGGTGAACGTATGGAGCAAAGAACCTTAAAGGAAGGGACAATTATTTTCTTTTATGTGATGACGAAACGGGCAGGCAACTTAATACCCTTATTCATCGAAGACCCATTGAAAAATGGAGAGAGGAGAGTTGCAATATTATTATTATTATTACTATTATTACTTGCTAAGCTACAACCATAATTGGAAAAGCAGGATGTTAGCTATTAGCCCAGGGGCCCCAACAGGGAAAATAGCCCAGTGAGGAAAGGAAACAAGAAAAAATATTTTAAGAACAGCAACATTAAAATAAATATTTCCTATATAAACTATATAAACTTGACAAAATAAGAGGAAAAGAAACACGATAAAATAGTGTGTCCGAGTGTACCCTCAAGCAAGAGAATAATAGAGCAGAAATAGATAGAAAGATATAAATTATAAGAAGGTTAAATCGACCAAGTGAAAAGAATCTATTATCAATTTTTTTGGTCAAGGAACGAGCACGTAAATCCTTATTAACTCTGCCAACGAATTTAGACGGAGTTTATGTTTTCGCTCCTCTTTGTGTTAGTTTGTTTGTGTGTGTGTTTGTTTGTGAACAGCTTCCTGGCGACAATTTTAATCGCAGAGAAATGAACTAGCAGGGATTAACTGGTTATAAAACACCGGAAATTATTAAATTTGGAAGGTCAAGGTCACAGTCAAGCAAAATGTCCAATTCACGTAATCAGCCATAAGTTCGGACATCGTTGTCACAGAGACTTCAAACCTAATTCATATGTGAGTATATGAAAATCTACGTCAATTAATACATGTTAAGCTCAAAGCTCAAGGTCAAGCATAAGGTCAAGAAATAAGCTGCCACGGCGGAGGTCTGCGCTCTACCGAGTGCCCCTCTAGTTGCAAATGTTACTACTGCCTTCCAATTAATATGAGTTGCTTTCCTTTATTAAGTATTTTTGTTTTAATATTATTTCGTAATATCTATGATTTAATCTTTAGCTACTAGTTCACCAAACTTTCAAAGGGCTCCATAAGGCACTAGAAGAATTGGGTGAACCAGGCCTACATGGCTGAGGACTATGAAGCGTCAAGTAGGAGATGATGAATGGAGAAGTATCGATTTAAAAGGTCAAGATAGAGATGACTGGTGAAATCTAACCGAAGCCCTTTGCTTCAATATTTGGGAGGAGATGATGATGATGATGATGATTTGTTCACTAAACATTATCATAGTTATCAATAACCTTCCATTTGTTCTTGAATAGAGGAAATTACTTTAAACGTTAAAGCATTTTTATGATCTTGTCTAACGTATTCTTGAGTTCGTATACCGTATTACTGTTCACTATATCGGGCTGGAAGTCTGTTCCATCTACTCGCTATTTTGTATGTGAAAGAAATTACAATACTGATTGGTGTTGTATCTTTTCTTGCTTGAGGGTACACTCGGGCACACTGTTATATCTTATATCTTATTTCTCTTCCTCTTGTTTTGTTAAAGTTTTTATAGTTTATATAGTGATATTTATCTTTATGTTGTTGCTCTTCTTAAAATATTTTATTTTTCCTTGTTCCCTTTCCTCACTGAGCTATTTTTCCTGTTGGAGCCCCTGGGCTTATAGCATCTTGCTTTTCCAACTAGGGTTGTAGCCTTAGCAAGTAATAATAATAATAATAATAATAATAATAATAATAATAACCAGTTTGTATCCGTTGCCTCTGGACTGATTTGTGCTAAGCGTGAAGTTGTCGTAGTCTACACACGTTATTCCTTTAAAGATTTTGAATGTCTCTATGTGAGAGAGAGAGAGAGAGAGAGAGAGAGAGAGAGAGAGAGAGAGAGAGAGAGAGAGAGAGAGAGAGAGAGAGGTAAACTATGATTTCTTTGACAAACAGGTGTTTTCCAAACACAACGAAGAGGTGCAGTCAGCCTCGGACTGACGGGGAGGTAGCCATATCAAGTCGACAGAGATCGTAAATAAAAATCCCGGCAACGAATGCCTTTATCTCACGCTCATTCGTGCTGTTAAGCGGCATGAAATGAGAGAGAGAGAGAGAGAGAGAGAGAGAGAGAGAGAGAGAGAGAGAGAGAGAGAGAGAGAGTCTCCCACGCCAACGCAACAATAAAGTAGAGTTGAAAGGCTTTAAGTGAATGAAGATCGGACGAGTTGACGGCATAAAAAAAAACAATACATATTTCTTTTTAGAGAGAAACAATGCATTGTTGTTGCTGCCTTTTTTTATTATGAGATGAGGATAAATCTTGATACAGGGGGTTTGTCTGTTGCTATTTCCTACAGTAAAAGAAAGCGAGGAACCAGATTGCAATGAGATTGCAAGAGTAATTATACGATAGTTTTTTATTTGAAAAGTAAAAGGATTTTAGGTATTTCGAAATGAGAAAAAAAAATAACGATACCAGATTAGATTTTCCAAGGGTAAAGTCTCTCTCTCTCTCTCTCTCTCTCTCTCTCTCTCTCTCTCTCTCTCTCTCTCTCTCTCTCTCTCTCTCGAGTATGAGGCTCTAAGGATTTCCATCCCTCCCAAATACAAGCCTTTTAGAATCAAAATATTAAAAAAGTGAAAAGGGGACATTAAAAACGAATTATGTTCCTCACTCTAGTAGGAAACGCTTAAATAGGGCTGTGTTGCAGAGAGAGAGAGAGAGAGGAGAGAGAGAGAGAGAGAGAGAGAGAGAGATAGAGAGATATATATATATATATATATATATATATATATATATATATACTAGAGAGAGAGAGAGAGAGAGAGAGAGAGAGAGAGAGAGAGAGAGAGAGAGAGAATTTCACCAATAAAATAGTTAAATTGTATTTCTGGGTAGACTCTCCATAAGACCGGAACTTTTGCCATAATCCTAATAATCAAAATTTACCCTTTTTACGCAACATCAAGAAAATCAATAAATTTGGGTAATAAAAATAGATATACAAAATCAGAGAATTTATGTTAATGTCGTTTGTATTTGGTGCCTTCAATACAATATACACTACTTCATAAACCTACAAATAAGGTTCATTAGCAGCACGTTGAACCCCATGCATGAACTGAGCATTCATCTCTATCTTGCGCATACACAAACCCTGGCTTTTTATATTTCTCGAACTACTCAAAACACTCTTCAACCATTTCCCAACTAATAATTCCCGAATCCATTTCCCAACTAATAACTCCAAATCCATTTCCCAACTAATGATTCCCAATCCATTTCCCAACTAATGATTCCCAATCCATTTCCCAACTAATGATTCCCAATCCATTTCCCAACTAATAATTCCCAATCCATTTCCCAACTAATAACTCCAAATCCATTTCCCAACTAATGATTCCCAATCCATTTCCCAACTAATGATTCCCAATCCATTTCCCAACTAATGATTCCCAATCCATTTCCCAACTAATAATTCCCAATCCATTTCCCAACTAATAACTCCAAATCCATTTCCCCAACTAATAATTCCCAATCCATTTCCCAACTAATAATTCCCAATAAATTTCCCAACTAATAATTCCCAATCCATTTCCCAACTAATAATTCCCAATCCATTTCCCAACTAATAACGCCAAATCCATTTCCCAACTAATAATTTCAAATCCATTTCCCAACTAATAATTCCCAATCCATTTTCCAACTAATAATTCCCAATCCATTTCCCAACTAATAATTCCCAAACCATTTCCCAACTAATAATTCCAAATCAATTTCCCAACTAATAATTCCCAATCCATTTCCCAACTAATAATTCTAATCCATTTCCCAACTAATAATTCCAAATCCATTTCCCAACTAATAATTTTAATCCATTTCCCAACTAATAATTCCCAATCCATTTCCCAACTAATAATTCCTAATCCATTTCCCAACTAATAATTCCAAATCCATTTCCCAACTAATAACTCCAAATCCATTTCCCAACTAATAATTCCAAATCCATTTCCCAACTAATAATTCCCAATCCATTTCCCAACTAATAATTCCAAATCCATTTCCCAACTAATAATTCCCAATCCATTTCCCAACTAATAATTCCCAATCCATTTCCCAACTAATAATTCCAAATCAATTTCCCAACTAATAATTCCAAATCATATACTTAAAATCAACTAATAAATTGGTTTTAATAGAAATATAACCTTAAGTCATGACTCTTCACGAAGATTAATTAACAAGGTGATACCCAAGAATTATATCCGTAGTATTATCATTACTATCCAAGCTACAACCTTCGTTGGAAAAGCAGAAAGCTATAAGCCCAAGGGCTCCAATAGAGAAAGTAGCCGAGTAAGGAAAGGAAATAAAAGTATATATGAGGGTGAAAGGAAATGAATATCTTGAGATCTGCAAAAACGCTAAAACAAATCTGTTAGGAAAAGTCTAAAGTTATCTGTTCAACATATAAACATTCGCTGCAAGTTTCAACTTCTGAAGGATTTTAATCAATAATTTGGCAGTGTAAATGAGTGTGTACCAACCGTGTGTCACACGATC
>NC_090763.1:68040249-68045249 GCF_036898095.1 Palaemon carinicauda
TTAACTAAAAATACAATGAATCTGGAGATTAATTAAATAAAAATAAAATGAATCTGGAGATTAGTTAAATAAAAGTACAATGAATATGGAGATTAGTCAACTAAAAAAACAATGAATCTGGAGATTAGTCAACAAAAAAAAATTAATGAATCTTGACCTTAGTTAACTAAAAGATACAATGAAACTGGAGATCATTAACTAAAAAATACAAGGAATCTGGAGATTAGTCAACTAAAAAATACAAGGAATCTGGAGATTAGTCAACTAAAAAATACAAGGAATCTAGAGATTAGTCAACTAAAAAATACAAGGGATCTAGAGATTAGTCAACTAAAAAATACAAGGGATCTAGAGATTAGTCAACTAAAAAATACAAGGAATCTAGAGATTATTAACTAAAAAATTAATGAATCTGGAGCTTAGTTAACTAAAAGATACAATGAAACTGGAGATTATTAACTAAAAAATACAAGGAATCTGGAGATTAGTCAACTAAAAAATACAAGGAATCTAGAGATTAGTCAACTAAAAAATACAAGGGATCTAGAGATTAGTCAACTAAAAAAATACAAGGAATCTAGAGATTAGTCAACTAAAAAATACAAGGGATCTAGAGATTAGTCAACTAAAAAATTAATGAATCTGGAGCTTAGTTAACTAAAAGATACAATGAAACTGGAGATTATTAACTAAAAAATACAAGGAATCTGGAGATTAGTCAACTAAAAAATACAAGGGATCTAGAGATTAGTCAACTAAAAAATACAAGGAATCTAGAGATTAGTAACTAAAAAATTAATGAATCTGGAGCTTAGTTAACTAAAAGATACAATGAAACTGGAGATTATTAACTAAAAAATACAAGGAATCTGGAGATTAGTCAACTAAAAAATACAAGGAATCTAGAGATTAGTCAACTAAAAAATACAAGGGATCTAGAGATTAGTCAACTAAAAAATACAAGGGATCTAGAGATTAGTCAACTAAAAAATACAAGGAATCTAGAGATTAGTAACTAAAAAATTAATGAATCTGGAGCTTAGTTAACTAAAAGATACAATGAAACTGGAGATTATTAACTAAAAAATACAAGGAATCTGGAGATTAGTCAACTAAAAAATACAAGGAATCTAGAGATTAGTCAACTAAAAAATACAAGGGATCTAGAGATTAGTCAACTAAAAAATACAAGGGATCTAGAGATTAGTCAACTAAAAAATTAATGAATCTGGAGCTTAGTTAACTAAAAGATACAATGAAACTGGAGATTATTAACTAAAAAATACAAGGAATCTGGAGATTAGTCAACTAAAAAATACAAGGAATCTAGAGATTAGTCAACTAAAAAATACAAGGGATCTAGAGATTAGTCAACTAAAAAATACAAGGGATCTAGAGATTAGTCAACTAAAAAATTAATGAATCTGGAGCTTAGTTAACTAAAAGATACAATGAAACTGGAGATTATTAACTAAAAAATACAAGGAATCTGGAGATTAGTCAACTAAAAAATACAAGGGATCTAGAGATTAGTCAACTAAAAAATACAAGGGATCTAGAGATTAGTCAACTAAAAAATACAAGGAATCTAGAGATTAGTCAACTAAAAAATACAAGGGATCTAGAGATTAGTCAACTAAAAAATACAAGGGATCTAGAGATTAGTCAACTAAAAAATACAAGGAATCTAGAGATTAGTAACTAAAAAATTAATGAATCTGGAGCTTAGTTAACTAAAAGATACAATGAAACTGGAGATTATTAACTAAAAAATACAAGGAATCTGGAGATTAGTCAACTAAAAAATACAAGGAATCTAGAGATTAGTCAACTAAAAAATACAAGGGATCTAGAGATTAGTCAACTAAAAAATACAAGGAATCTAGAGATTAGTCAACTAAAAAATACAAGGGATCTAGAGATTAGTCAACTAAAAAATACAAGGGATCTAGAGATTAGTCAACTAAAAAATACAAGGAATCTAGAGATTAGTCAACTAAAAAATACAAGGGATCTAGAGATTAGTCAACTAAAAAATACAAGGGATCTAGAGATTAGTCAACTAAAAAATACAAGGAATCTAGAGATTAGTCAACTAAAAAATACAAGGGATCTAGAGATTAGTCAACTAAAAAATACAAGGGATCTAGAGATTAGTCAACTAAAAAATACAAGGAATCTAGAGATTAGTCAACTAAAAAATACAAGGGATCTAGAGATTAGTCAACTAAAAAATACAAGGGATCTAGAGATTAGTCAACTAAAAAATTAATGAATCTGGAGCTTAGTTAACTAAAAGATACAATGAAACTGGAGATTATTAACTAAAAAATACAAGGAATCTGGAGATTAGTCAACTAAAAAATACAAGGGATCTAGAGATTAGTCAACTAAAAAATACAAGGGATCTAGAGATTAGTCAACTAAAAAATACAAGGAATCTAGAGATTAGTCAACTAAAAAATACAAGGGATCTAGAGATTAGTCAACTAAAAAATACAAGGGATCTAGAGATTAGTCAACTAAAAAATACAAGGAATCTAGAGATTAGTAACTAAAAAATTAATGAATCTGGAGCTTAGTTAACTAAAAGATACAATGAAACTGGAGATTATTAACTAAAAAATACAAGGAATCTGGAGATTAGTCAACTAAAAAATACAAGGAATCTAGAGATTAGTCAACTAAAAAATACAAGGGATCTAGAGATTAGTCAACTAAAAAATACAAGGGATCTAGAGATTAGTCAACTAAAAAATACAAGGAATCTAGAGATTAGTAACTAAAAAATTAATGAATCTGGAGCTTAGTTAACTAAAAGATACAATGAAACTGGAGATTATTAACTAAAAAATACAAGGAATCTGGAGATTAGTCAACTAAAAAATACAAGGAATCTAGAGATTAGTCAACTAAAAAATACAAGGGATCTAGA
Source organism: Palaemon carinicauda (assembly GCF_036898095.1). Classification (NCBI taxonomy): domain Eukaryota; kingdom Metazoa; phylum Arthropoda; class Malacostraca; order Decapoda; family Palaemonidae; genus Palaemon; species Palaemon carinicauda. Next base: position 68,043,185 of record NC_090763.1, read on the forward strand.
GATTAGTCAACTAAAAAATACAAGGGATCTAGAGATTAGTTAACTAAAAAATAAATGAATCTGGAGTTTAGTTAACTCAAAAATACAATGAAACTGGAGATAATTAACTAAAAAATACAATGAATCTGGAGATTAGTTAACTAAAATACAATGTATATGGAGATCAGTTAACTAAAAAAATACAATGAATCTGGAGATTTGTTAACTGAAAATACAATGAAACTGGAGATTAGTTAACTAAAATGCAATGAATCTGGAGAATAGTTAACTAAAAAATACAATGAAACTAGAGATTAGTTATCTAAGAAATACAAGGAACCTGGAGATTAATCAACAAAAAATGCAGTGAATCTGGAGATTAGTGAACTAAGAAATATAATGAAACTCTAGATTAGTCAACTAAAAAATACAATGAAAATGGAGATTAGTTAACTAAAAAATATAAAGAACCTGGAGATTAGTCAACTAAAAAATACAACGAATCTGGAGAATACTTAACGAAAAATACTATGAAACTGGAGATTAGTTAACTAAAATACAATGGATCTGGAGAATAGTTTACTAAAAAATACAGAGAAACTGGAGATTAGTTATCTAAAAAAGACAATAAATCTGAAAATTGGTTAACTGAGAAAATACAATGAATATGGAGATCGGTTAACTAAAAGGTAATCAAAATGGAATAAGGTCATCATGAACAAACCAACGTGAAGTTGGTGAAACGCTTGTAGGAAATAAGTTAGACACTAAAGTCAATTTTTTTTTAGCGAGGCAGATTTGCACCGACTCGCAGGGGTGCCCTTTTAGCTCGGAAAAGTTTCCTGATCGCTGATTGGTTGGACAAGATAATTCTAACCAATCAGCGATCAGAAAACTTTTACGAGCTAAAAGGGCACTGCTGCGAGTCGGTGCAAATCTGCTTCGCTAAAAGAAATAGACTATAGTAATATAGTTGTTATATACTAACGGTGAAGGGAGGTGAATGCAAGTGAAATTTATTCAATAGATAACAGGTATATATATAAACAGTTGAGGGCAACAAAATGAAACATGCAATGACCAGCTTAAACAGGTTGTTATATTATCAGTATGGGAGAGAGCGAGAGATAAAGAGGCAATAGCATTATAGTATATGAAACATGTGCGGTACATTTATGAATTTTAATGATAGATAAAAATATAATTTAATATAATTAAATCGGTTGTGGTGGCCGATGTGGTAACGTCCCTGAATGTTGAACGCCAGAATGGGGTTCAAGTCCCGCTCAAACTCGTCACTTTCTTTGGTCACTGCAACCTCACCATCCTTGTGAGCTAAGGATGGGTGGTTTGGGGGAGCCTTATATGTCTATCTGCTGAGTCATCAGCAGCCATTGTCTGACCCTCCTTGGTCCTAACTTGGGTGGAGAGGAGGCTTGGACGCTGATCATATGCTAATATGTATGGTATCATCATTGTTAAGCGTTAATTCTATTGTGACTTTGTTACCCAGACCTTAGATCTCTGTGGTCAACCTGCTAATTGATGTTTATAATATATCACTGATTTTATTGCACTTCTCATCTTTTTTTTTACCGATGTCAAAAGTGTAAGATCACTGTACCCTTATTGTAACTCTGTATATGGCTTCTGCTGAAATAAAGATTATTATTATTATTATTATTATTATTATTATTATTATTATTATTATATATGATCAGAATCTAGGGCATAGTCCTACTAGATAGGGCAATCTCACTGTCCCTTGCCCTTGCCATTCATGAGCGTCCTATAAACCTTTAAACTATGATTCATAGACTTTCATTATACTATAAATATCATGAATAAATTCAGATATGAAAACACTAAGAAAATTTTAATTACAATGAAATTTTCAACCATCTGCATCATACATGATAATTACAATGAATTTTCAACCATCTGCATCATACATGATAATTACAATGAATTTTCAACCATCTGCATCATACATGATAATTACAATGAATTTTCAACCATCTGCATCATACATGATAATTAAAATGAATTTTCAACCATCTGCATCATACATGATAATTAAAATGAA
>NC_090763.1:68055249-68075174 GCF_036898095.1 Palaemon carinicauda
ATTTAAACACTAATGTATGTGACCCGTCAAAAAGGACGGTTGAATATGATACGTATACACACGCACACCCTCTCAACATAGTATGACTACGCCCTCTCCCCCTACGCTAGATACAGTGAGAGACCGCGTAGTTACGCGTCTAGCAATACTGTTGAGCGTGACTGGAAATTTCATATATATATATATATATATATATATATATATATATATATATATATATATATATATATATATACATATATGTATATATATCTATATATATCTATATCTATATACATATAATATATATATATATATATATATGCATATATATATATATATATATATATATATATATATATATATATATATATCCAGACATATCATATAGGCGAGTTGTTAGTTCAGTAGCCATTATCTGGCCCTCCCTGGTCCTACCATGATAGAGACGGGCCTTGGACGCTGATCCTATGGATATATGGTCAGTCTCTAGGGCATTATCCTGCGACTTGCTTCTGCCAATCATGATAGACCTTTAAACCTTTAAAGCTTTAAACTGTTGGTAAAATACACAATAAATTGGTCTATTAACAAATTACATCTTTCTCTAGTATATTTACAGTACATGGATAAGTATGTGCAGATTTATGAACATGGAATTAAAGGACAGATGAAGGATAGGAAGGACAAAGTTAAGGTGCAATGAGGAATTATTGAATGACATGAAGGAAAAAGGGTTTATGAGAACAAGATGTACACGACAGAGGAACATGGAGAAGGCTGACTAGAAACAGCGACCCCATATAGAAATGGGAAAAGATGAAGGCGAAGGCGAAGAAGAAGAAGAAAAAGAAAAAGGCGAAGAAGAAGAAAAATAAAAAGACAAAAAAGAAGAAGAAGAAGAAGAAGAAGAAGAAAAAGAAGAAGAAGAAGAAGAAAAATAAAAGGAAGAAGAAGAAAAAAAAGGAAGAAGAAGAAGAAAAATGAAAGGAAGAAGAAAAAAAGGATAAGAAGAAGAAGAAGAAAAATAAAAGGAAGAAGAACAAATAATGGATAAGAAGAAGAAGTATAAATATGTGCGGAACCGCATTGGATTTAGGTTTTTATTTATTTACTTCGGTGGGATTGATTGTTCAAGAAAATTTCATTCAAGTTATCAAATTGTCAAACAATTCTCCAAACAATTTTCACTGTTGAGAATTAAATTTCAGATAAGACTTGTTGTGAAGAGTCTTAAAACGATTCGAGTAATAATAATAATATTAATAATAATGATGATGATGATGATGATAAAAACAACAGCAACAACAACAACAAAAACAATAATAATAAAAATAATAATAATAATAATAATAATAATAATAATAATAATAATAATAATGATAATAATAAATTAAATTAAATTCTTGCAATTTCCTTGAAATTGGTAAAAAAAAATCTCATTCCAGAATCAACAAGAAATGAGTAAATGAAAAAAGCTTAATCAAAAAGTGACTATAAAAAAAAAAAGTCTATTTCTTTTAGCGATGCAGATTTGCACAGACTCGCAGCGGTGCCCTTTTAACTCGGAAAAGTTTCCTGATCGCTGATTGGTTGGACGAGATAATTCTAACCAATCAGCGATCAGGAAACTTTTCCGAGCTAAAAGGGCACCGCTGCAAGTCGGTGCAAATCTGTATCGCTAAAAGAAATGGACTATAGTAGGATCTATCATATATTCTAAGCATAAATAAAACGATGGACGATATTAACACTAAATATAATATAATAACCCCTAAGTAAGATATCGGAAAACCATAAGAGTTAAATTTATAAACAACAATAAAAAAATGAATAGAAAAACTTGAGAGAGAGAGAGAGAGAGAGAGAGAGAGAGAGAGAGAGAGAGAGAGAGAGAGAGAGAGAGGGGGGGGGGGGGGGGGCAAGCACTGAAGGTGCAGGTCACGGCCTCTTGCGGTAAGGTAGTCCGTAAGAGAGAGAGAGAGAGAGAGAGAGAGAGAGAGAGAGAGAGGAGAGAGAGAGAGAGAGAGGGGGGGGGGCAGGCAGGCAGTAGAAAGACATGCACTGAAGGTGCAGGTCACGGGCTCTTGCTCTAAGGCAGTCCGTAAAAGAGAGAGAGAGAGAGAGAGAGAGAGAGAGAGAGAGAGAGAGAGAGAGAGAGAGAGAGAGAGATAATAACTATAGTCAATTTTTTTTGTGAGGCATATTTGCACCGACTCGCAGGGGTGCCCTTTTAGCTCAGAAAAGTTCCCTGATTGCTGATTGGTTGGACAAGATAATTCTAACCAATCAGCGATCAGGAAACTTTTCCGAGCTAAAAGGGCACCGCTGCGAATCGGTGCAAATGCGCCTCATTAAAATAAATTGAGTATGCAACCCTTGGCCTACTGACCTCTGCAATATACTATAGCTACGGTTTCAAATGTAGGAACACCAAGGAGATCTGAACCATTAACTAAAAACTGATCACTTTTAAACCTTCATAACTCAATCATGGATAAAAAAAAAAAAAAAAAAAAAACAGGAAATTTAGTTAGGTCTCACATGTCACCAATAAATATACAGTATATAACAAAAAATTCTCCCTATAAATGTTTTACGTAAAGTCAAAAATATGCTACAATATTAATTTCTATAAATGCTTTTCTTTTTTTAATTTAATCAATGGATAAAATTGATTTTTAATAATGATTAAGTTCTTCATTCCCTCCGTCATCCCTACACTAAGGGGTCGATTGCCTCGTGCCTTCTATCAGAGGCATCCTCTTCTACCAAACCTCTTTTCTCCACATTTTGTTCCATCTTAAGGTACCCTGACACTTGCACGACTTTTTGCCACGAATTTGTCGTGGCCAGTCGTGACATTTTGTGGCACGAACTGGAAGATCAAAAAAAAAAAAAAAAAAAAAAAAAAAAAAAAAAAAAAACCTCAGAATCACAGCTGACTTATCCACATTGACACGAACTGGCACGACGAGTTCACGACGAGTTCACCCATAGTTTGCGCACTTCCCGCATCGTCCCGACGAGTTCACGAACAGTTCGCGCATAGTTCACGACCCGGTCACGAAATTTTGTCGTGACCAAAATTTTGAACATTTCAAAATTCTCGTCACGACATGCCACGATGTCACGACGGGTTTACGAACACTTCACACCAGTTCACGACTCCAGTCGTGCCAATGCGTGCCACAATTCCGTGCAAGTGTCAGCTTGGCTTCATCTCGCCATCTCATTCTCTGCCTCCCTCTCGATCTCCACATCCCCCTCCCCCCAGGTTCCTCCCAAGCCCTTCTCTCTCCCTCCCCCAACATCCATCCTCAACACATGCCCACATCACCTCAGTCGTAACACTCTTATCACCTATGTAATCTTTGCTACGCCTGCCATTCATATCATCATAATTTTCCGATCTTTCCAACAATTAAGCAACATTAAATTGCCGAAATATGTCCTTTATCTGTTAGCCTACTCTGAAAAAAAAAAAACGTCAGGTTCTTGAATAATCTGGGCACTGTCGCGCTTCAAACTATTCATTTGAAATGTTAAGAATAACCGTAAAATTCTTGGATACTCTTATATCCTTTAAAGAAAATTAGACATCTTACTAAATTTAATGATACTCTATATGCGGCTCTTACTGATTCGTTGACTTTCTCTTGTCAATGGTAAGATAGTGATGGAGTTATGGAACCCAGATGTCTAGCTCTTTATGAGCGGTCAGATGGACGGCGGGATGGAATGTTGGACATGAGGCCGGGAGCTGGGGCCTTGTAGGCCATTCGGAGCCTATGTGCAATTGAGGGGAGAACCCCCCACTAACGCTATGAAGTAAAATATGGAAGAAAAAAATATTCAAGTAGTTTTGTAGAAGAATAATAAGTGAGGGCAGCTAAGGGTAAAAGGGGTGCTGAAAAGGCTACACTAATGCCTATTATACACCCCGTGAGGGGCACTGTTAGTACTACCCCCTTCAGGAGTTTAGAGGTGTTGGCAATGATCTTTTCTTCCCAGTGAGCGATCATGTAAGGAGAATATTTCCAAAAGATTCACTGTCGACTGTATAACGTTCTGAGGTCAAGGTGATGAGTTAATCCCCGTGGTTCCCCTTAGGGTTGATTCGCGCTATCGGTCCGATCGCGTTCCGCTCTCGCTCCAGTCACGGTCCGGTCAAATATTGTTACATGATTTTAAATGGAAGCATTCACTCTGTCGTTCCGGTCCGCTCTCGCTCCAGTCTCGCTCCGGTCATGATAGAAAAAAATTCAATATGTACAATAACAGAGTAATGTTCATTGCGTAAATACATTTCCTAGTATCAGTGAACAATATTCCAATACAATTATGCTTTTTTCCTTATATTTATAATTTTTCCAAAACACTGATCGGACCGAGATTGTGAACACCCCAGTACCTAGACCAAACCGGGAGCGAACAGAGACTGGAGCGTGACCGGACCTATAGCGTGAATCAACCCTTAGAGACAACAAACAAAATCCACAATACCCCTTATTTCACCAAAGAGAATACCAAAAAGATACCCATAGGAGTCTCATTTGGTAACCTTGGTGATACCAAACGGATCTATAAAAAAAAAAAAAAAAAATAGTTCCCACTGCTCCCCTTTCGGGATACGGAATGGAAACAAACTAAAGCAACGATTCCATCTGGGAAAAGGATTTCAAAACTGAACCTAAATCCCCTTGGTTTCCCTGGATGATACTGAAGGGATCCACCGACAACTCTTGACATTCCAGGATCCCCCTTAGGAGGTATCACATAAATTTACAACTCGAACTATGTTCTCTAAGAATTCCATAAGGGGTCCCATAACCCCTGGCTCCTCTCTCATAGAGGACATTAAATTACCTCACGAACGAATTCTTCAACTTGGATCGTCCCCTTGAGATTACTAAGTCAATTCACAATAGATACTTGGAGGTATTATTATTTCCGAAAAATAGATATCACCCATAACTCGCCTAAATAGACAAGAAATAAATTCACCTTTGAACCAGCCCACACCTTCCGTGGATCCCTTTGAAGCAATTTATGGATTCACGATAGAAACCATTTATGGCTCCCCCTACACGGTCGCCAAAAACTCATTATGGATCCGAATGAATTCATGAGAGAACCTCCAGCCACCCTACAGTTTCCCTTGCAATTCAGAAAACACATTCACGATTGAAGTCCCAATATAACACGATGCCTTTGGGACAAGAAAGGCGTGGGTGGCTGCCAAAATGACTCCAAGAAGAAGCCTCCAAACTTCGGAGCCCGAGGAATCGTTTAGATGCCAGAAAGCTCTATTAAACCTATTCCAAAGCTATTTATTTCCCATTAGAATCACTGAGAAACAAAACTTTACCCACTCCCTGCCTCCCCCCTCCATTCCTCCCTCCTTCAGAGCTATTTATTTCCCATTAGAAACAAAACTTCACCCCCCTCCCATTCCCCACTATCCCATTCAGATGGATATACATGAGTTTGCCCAGTCATTCCTTGAGGACTCGCGGGAGCCATCTGTTCTGGAATTAGCCACTTAATCTCCTTTCGTTCGCTGCCTTCGTCTTGAAAACTGACGCCCTTTTCCTCGAAGCGGGGAAGAGTAAGGATACATTGATAAGAATAAGGATACATTAATAAACGTAAGGATACATTGAGGAGTAAGCATACATTAATAAGTATAAGGATACATTGGTAAGAGTAAGGATGCATTAATATGCGTAAGGATACATTGGTAAGTGTAAGGATACATTGATAAGAGTAAGAATATATTGATACAGAGTACGGATGCCTCGATATGAGTAAGGATAAATTAATAAGTGAGGATACATTGATAAGAGTAAGGATACATTGGTAAATGTAAGGATACATTGATAGGTATAAGGATATTTAGCTGAAAGGTATCGTTGCAGGTTTATTCGTAGAATAAATGACTGTTTTTCTCTATTTTATATTTCATCCAAATTTCGCAGGTTTTTTCTTCTTTTGAAACACATAATACATATTGTTATCATTTTTAAGCGCTTCTCTCTCTCTCTCTCTCTCTCTCTCTCTCTCTCTCCTCTCTCTCTCTCTCTCTCTCTCTCTCTCTCTCTCTCTCTCTCTTTGTATATATCTATATAAACATATATATATATATATATATATATATATATATATATATATATATATATATATATACACAGTATATTTACAAACATAACATATATATATATATATATATATATATATATATTTATATGTACATAAATATGTATATATACAATATATATATATATATATATATATATATATATATATATATATATATATATATGAATGTACCCTCAAGCAAGAGAACTCTAACCCAAAGACAGTGGAAGACCATGATACAGAGGCTATGGCACTACCCAAGACTAGAGAACAATGGTTTGATTTTGGAGTGTCCTTCTCCTAGAGGAGCTGCTTACCAAAGCTAAAGAGTCTCTTCTACCCATACCTAGAGGAAAGTGGCCACTGAATAATGAAAGTGCAGTAACCCCTTGAGTGAAGAATAATTGTTTGGTAATCACAGTGTTGTCAGGTGTATGACGACAGAGGAGAATATGTAAAGAATCGGCCAGACTATTCGGTGTATGTGTAGGCAAAAGAAAAAGGAACCGTAACCAGAGAGAAGAATCCAATGTAGGACTGTCTGGCCAGTCAAAGGGCCCCATAACTCTCTAGCGGTAGTATCTCAACGGGTGGCTGGTGCCCTAGCCAACCTAGTAGTAGTAGTAGTAGTAGTAGTAGTAGTAGTAGTACTCATTAATATCACTATTTTATCATATTATCAATATCATTGTTATTATTACTATCATCATTATTACTGATATTTTTCAAAATTTAATAGCCATAAAAATATGAGTTTATATTTCATTATTATTATTATTATTATTATTATTATTATTATTATTATTATTGTTGTTGTTGTTGTTGTTGCTGTTGTTGTTGTTGTTACTTAAATAATGCTAAAATGCAATTGATCAGTGCTTGGGAAATTAATGATAACCCGGGAAATTCCCTTTGGTTGATTGACCTGACCAATTGGATTAGCATCGACCCAGGGAAGGTCATTGCAGTGCAGTATTGGAAAACCGGAAGTAGGAAAAGTAGACTTCAGACTTGACTTCAATTGAAATACCTTTGCTTTTCAAAGGCTGCATTTCTTTTTTTTTTTTTTTTTTTTTTTTTGCTGTTTTTTGGCTTTCTCTATGTGACAGTATTTCAAATTTGGTATTTTTTTTATTTATACCTACTCTTGTATTAGATAGTAATATATATATATATATATATATATATATATATATATATATATATATATATATATATATATATAAATATATATATATATATATATATATATATATATATATATATTTATATACATATATATGTATATACATACATACATATATATATATATATATATATATATATATATATATATATATATATATATATATATATGTATGTATGTATGTATGTTTATATATATGACATACATATATATGTATATATATGTATATATATACTGCAAATATATATATATATATATATATATATATATATATATATATATATATATATATATATAATATATATACCTCGATAAAACGAAGAAAAGAATAAAAGATATCAGTTGTAGTAACAATTCGCTTTCTTAAAGGATGATTTCACTAACATGTCTAAAGAAAAATTTCTACTCTTATTTCCCACCTTTATCCCTACATTAAAGGGTCGGTTGCCTGATGCGTCCTCTACAAAAGCCTTTCTACCAAAGGCAACCTCTTCCACCAAACCTCTTCTCTCCATATCAGCCTTCACCTTATCTAGACATCTAATTCTTTGTCCCCCTCTCGAACTATTCCCATTAACAGGTTCCCCCTAAGCCCTCCTCACTCCCTCCACCTCCCAAGTCCTCCTCACTCCCTCCTCACCATCCATCCTCAACGCGTCCCCACATTATTTAAGTTTAAAGGCCACTCATGAATGGCAGAGGCAAGGGACAGTGACATTGCCCTATCAAGCAGGATAATGCCCTAGGGACTGACCATATTATATGATCATCGCCCAAACCCCCTCTCCACCAAAGCTAGGACAATGGAGGGCCAGACAGTAGTTGCTGATGACTCAGCAGATACACCTATAGGCTTCCCCCAACCCCCCCCCCCAACCCCATCCTTAGGTCACAAGCATGGTGAGGACGCAGCGACCAAAGGAACTAACGAGTCTGAGCGGGACTCCAACCCCAGTCTGGCTATCACCAGGTAAGGACGCTACCTACAGGCCACCACAATCCGTGCAAGTCCTGACATTCTTATCACCTCTGTAATCTTCACTACACTTGGTGTTGTTTTGTATTTGATGTCACAAAACAACACCGGTCGAAACTAAATGAAAGTGATAAATCAACAAAGAAAATGGAATTACCTAAAGTTATAATATCTCCCTCAACCAACGGACAAAACGAACTGTATATTCCAAGTCCCGGAGAATTTTAAATTGAAAGAAAGAGAAGAGAAAAAGCGAAATCTTTCAACCTCAGACGATCCGACACGTTCAGCCACACTCGGGTGTAAGAGTCGCAGTAACTGAAAGAGTGGATGAAGGAATTACAATTAAAACAGAATGAACGTAACATAAAAAGGAAATATAATGAAAGTAATATCATCATTAAACCGAACTCGTTCTCACTATGTTCTGAAAGATGTAGCCGAAGCTGCGTGCAAACTGAGTGGACGATGAGTAGCAACTTTTTACGGACAGTTCCCGAACTTCGTGAACGAGCTCTGTCGGGTTTTATCGGGAATAGAGCGTTAAATTCGTTCAAGATTCTCGTCATATCGTATTTAAAAAATCTACTATCTATCTATATATCTATCTATCTGTCTGTCTATCTATCTATCTATCTATGTATCCCTCTATCCATCCTTTTATCTATCTATCTATCTATCTATCTATCTACCTAAATAATGATGAAATTAAGAAAATCTCCAATTAATGACCTTACATTGAAGCATGTAATGTACTCCCTTTTAAAGCAGAACAACAAAAGTCAAAGAATTTCTAGTTAATACGAAGTTCTGTTGGCGAATTCGAAAAGATCCGCTATTTATGCAGGGGTTGATAAACAAGAAAATAAAAATACTACAAAAATATGACAATCAATCAATACAAAAAGTCAAACTTTTCCCTCCGCTGACAATAATTGGAGGTCATGACCAGTGTTCAAACTCTTGAATTCAACCGTCATATGTAAATAAAGATGTATATAAATATCAGTGAATGTTTATTCACGTATACAGTGTTAGGAAGGTAAATAGATAAGCATTACAATACAGTAAAATTCAGGCGACTGATCTCTGTGCTTGAGTTGATGCAACAGACGATTTTCGACAAGAGGAAAGGCAGTAGGGTCTTTGCAAAATATCGGGACGAGGGAAAAGGGTTATTTATGAATGTGAAATCAATACTGTATGCTTTGTGACGTTTAGACTCAGGAATTGTATGTACAGAGTAAGAAAATTTAGAAAGTAATAAAAGAAAAGTTAGAATTAGAAAGTAATAAAAAAGTGAATATGATAAAAAATTAATAAGAGTGATACGTGGTTTTGTCCCGTCATTAGAATAAAGGACAAGATAGGGGAACCGAGAAGAGTCTGATGGGATAGGGTTCCCGATCCAATGGATAGTGGCCAGGAGGAGTTTCCGATATTATAAAAAAATCGAGAGATTCTGTGCAAGAGTGAAGTGGGTTGTGCACTGTTTGTAGACAAGGCCGTCGAGATGCTAATGAGCCTTAGGTAGAAGGAGATTATGTCCAATATTGAAGAAGGTTGTGCAGTGTATGTAAATGAGGCTGTCAAAATACTGACGGACCTTCAGTAGAAGGATATTCCATCCAAGATTGGAGTGGGTTGTGCGTTGTTTGTAAATGAAGCCGTTGAAGTGCTAATGAGCCTTCATTGGGAGATTCTGTTCAAGACTGAAGTAAGATATGCACTATTTGTAAATGAGCCCGTCGAGATGCTGATAAGCCTTCAGTAGCAAGAGATTCCGTTCAAGACTGGAAGAAAGTTGTACACTATGATGAGGCTGTCAAAATACTGACGGACCTTCAGTAGAAGGATATTCCATCCAAGATTGAAGTGGGTTGTGCACTGTTTGTAAATGAGGCCATCGAGATGCTGATGAACCTTCAGTAAAAGAAGATAACGTACAAGATTGAAGAAGGTTGTGCTAATTTTGTAAATGAGGCAGTCGATATGTTGATGAGCCTTCAGTAGAAAGAGATTATGTCTAAGATTGAAGGAGGTTGAGCACTATTTGTAAATGAGGCCATCGAGATGCTGATGAGCCTTTAGTAAAAAGAGATTACGTCTAAGATTGAAGGAGGTTGTGCACTTTGTAAATGGGGCCGTCGAGATACTAATGAGTCTTCAGTAGCAATATATAAAACTTAACATGAAGAACTTAGCGACGAAAGAATGAACGTGGAATATTCCCTATTTCAGCCACAACTAATAGAAGGACATTGAATGCTCAAAACCGTAGGCGTGTAATCTTTCCAGAAATAGCCTCCGCTAAAACATGAAGACCAATAACACTAACAGCAACACATCAGCAGAAATCCTAGGCGTCACGGAAAATCCTCTTTGTTATCCATAAACAAATCCTGACGTAAACAGGTTACCCCACCTTCAGCACACAATGGAAATATCAAAATAATCCCAGTCCGGGGGATACTCGCAACAAACTATTAGCTCTCTCTCTCTCTCTCTCTCTCTCTCTCTCTCTCTCTCTCTCTCTCTCTCTCTCTCTCACATATCTGTGTTGGGTTACATTATCATCCATCTCTCTCTCTCTCTCTCTCTCTCTCTCCTCTCTCTCTCTCTCTCTCTCTCTCTCATATCTGTGTTGGGTTACATAATCATCTCTCTCTCTCTCTCTCTCTCTCTCTCTCTCTCTCTCTCTCTCTCTCTCTCACATATCTGTGTTGGGTTACATTATCATCCATCTCTCTCTCTCTCTCTCTCTCTCTCTCTCTCCTCTCTCTCTCTCTCTCTCTCTCTCTCTCTCATATCTGTGTTGGGTTACATAATCATCTCTCTCTCTCTCTCTCTCTCTCTCTCTGTAAGCAGTTTCTCAGCCTCTCTATTCACTCTTCGTCATCCCTCATTCATTCTGCTGAGAAATTCTTGGTTTTTCCTTTTCTCTCCCCACATTTATACTTTTAAGAAACTTCACATTAGACTTAAAAAATCACTGATATCTATTATCTATTTCATGCCTGTTCAACATAAACTTATAAATTCAGGATACAGAAGTAAACACACACACACCTCCATCAGGAAGGTCAATACTACACAGTTTTCTAGAAATTTTATTCCAGTTGTGACCAAGTTGTGGAATTATCTTCCTAATCGGGTAGCTGAATCGATTGAACTACAAAAGTTTATACTTGCAGCAAAAGTTTTTATGTTGAACAGGCTGACGTAAGTCTTTTTATAGTTGATATACGAAATATCTCTTTTGATGTTGTTACCCGCTTTTAAAATATTTCAATTGTTCATTATTTCTCATATCATTTATTTATTTCCTTATTTCATTTCCTCATTCGGCTATTTTTTCCTGTTGGAGCCCATGGGCTTGAAGTATCTTGCTTTTCCAACTAGAGTTGTAGGGTTGTAGCTCACCTAGTAATAATATATATATATATATATATATATATATATATATATATATATATATATATATATATATATATATATATAAACAAATACAGCCGCAGGATATTCAGGTCTGGGGTATTGTCAGTTTTCATCACAACGCTGGCCAGTGGGTATTGGTGATGGTGGGAGATTTTCGTCTGATCGCTCACAGCAAAAGCAACCTAGGATATATATATATATATATATATATATATATATATATATATATATATATATATATATATATATATATATATATATATATATATACGGCCGATGAATTACATAAATTCCCGAGCTCCAAAATTCACCTTTTATTCTACATAAGTCTGATACATACTAGAAATCACGCAACTCCCAGACAGTAATATATATGAACAATGAATATCCAAAGGTCTTTTTGCATAACTCAAAACAAAACTAGGTGATTACTTTACGTAAACTAAAGCCAACCTCTTATTTCGGTTCTTAGTCAGGGGCTACAAGCAAATTACTGAGAAAAAATATTGGTGATCGTAATAATACACACTTAACAAAAATAAATATTTTCTAAAAAAGTTACTATTCAAGAGAATTAACACCAGAAATAATTCACTCGAAATTTAAATCAGAACTAGACCTGAGACTAAGACAAAAAGAATGGTTACAGGATGGTTAAGCAAAATTTTCAATGCATTTCACTGTTCAACATAATCTCACAGGGTCAATTACAGAAATTTATGTTAAAATATACTGACATTAACACACTACACTTGAATTAACATCCAAATTATCACCAACGTTTGAACAATACTATACACGTTATACGATGGATAGAAATCACTTATTCACATTTCCGAGGAAAACACTTTACCACACTTGAGAGGAGAGAGGGCTGGCAAACTTTGGCTCTTCCAAAGGGATAGGCTAAATCTCTTCTGCTGCTTATGCATTGCTAGGCTCTATACAGGTATATATTAAATTAATTTATCTAGAACTTTCTATGATATCGTCTGGAAGTTTGGGGGGCAGTCCTACGGCACCAAAGTTGCCAACTTGTCAAGTCAAGGACGGGTACCAACTTACGTGGTGAGGCAACTCTCTCTCTCTCTCAGCTAACTCCACCCACCTTCCTCTTGTAACTTTAAAAAAAAGATAAAACTAACTCTAGAATTTTCATGTCTTTTCTAACAATGTAGGAACATAAAAATGATGTAATCACTCGTGCCCATACCTCGAGTGTCATACAGCATACCTAAAGAGATTATATAAGACTTTGTAACAAAAACTACGTGAAATATGAAGTTAATTCTTTAAATTACCGTAAATTTACATGTAAGAAACTGAATGAAAAACCAATTAAATGAATGACGAAAGTCTTATGTAATTCATGTACATTACTCAATCTTACACGAGTGGAACTCACCTTACGAGCTGGCTTGACATCTTTTAAATTCACAAATAAAATACATGAATAAAATATTCACTCTCATGCTAGGCCAGCCATTTAACTATATATATATACATATATATATATATATATATATATATTATATATATATATATATATATATATAATATATATATATATATTATATATACATACATATATATATACATACATATATAAATATATATATATATATTATATATATATATATATATATATATATATATATATATATATATATATATATATATATACATATATATATATATATATATATATATATATAATATATATATATATACTATATATATATATGTATATATATATATATATATATATATATATATATATATATATATATATTTATACATGTATGTATATATATATATTATATACATACATAATATAAATATATATATATATATATATATATATATATATATATATATATATATATATATATATAAATAATGTGTGTGTGTGTGCGCGCGTGTGTATGTTACAAACTTTAATCTTTTTAAAAAAGCTTTTCACTTCAATTAAGCAAAATCACAATTTGACACACAAAAGGACGAAAATCAATATCAACGCATCTGAATTTGTCAATTACCAATACTTGAATACAAATAATATCTGGTGCAACCTGGACCCCTTTACCTGTTACCTTAGCCTTTGTCTCGCACCCTATGACCATCATCCTTAGAAGGAGACAGGTGAAAACGGTACGTAATTGACAAAAGGCACCCATGCTATGAACCAGTTTCCCCTCCCCCAATTAACCCCCCTGTCCTCTTAATCTCTGCTAAAGGCTTCCCTACCCTCTCCCCTCTAAATCAACCCTCCCTATTCTTTCCCTTTTTTTTATTATTTTTTATTTTTGCTGCCTTTCTCAAAACAACTTGTATTTTTAGTCTACAACAATAAGAATAGGAAAGGTGACGATGTTCGATGATTCAATTGTCCCAATTAAGCACAGCCTATTGGTCCCTAAAGGAAGCAGCTGACGAGCTTGTGCTGATCCTCAGAATAAGTGTCCCATAAGGACATAACATAATGGCAGAAAGAAAGTTATCTGATCCACTGTCTTCTTCTCTTTTCACTTGGATGCTTTTGCACTTATCCAGCTTTTGTGTAGGAAGACAGCATCGAACACTTCTGCCGTCAGTAAATAAACCTTTCTTTCAATTATGTATCTCGGCTCTATTTGGCAATTGATATTTTTCCTTTTTGTTTCAAGACCTCCCTCTTTTCCTCTTGTTAAAACCCGTTCGTATTACTGGCTGTCTCAATGATTGGACCAGCTGCCGAGAAGGTAACTCCACGCGTGGGCACAGAATTTTACTACTTGTTAAACATATGATGTTCTCTTTGGATTTTTCTCTTTTCGTTTTAAATACCTCTTTGTCCGGTATTTCCAAACTGGTGAGCAAAAGGTGTTAATTTCCCTGTTCACATATATTTAAAGATGAACAATTCCAAAGTATAATCAAGTATACTTTAAATGTTTAAAGGTTGCTCATTCAGGCAGCGTCAAGGGACAGTGACATTACCCTAAAGACTGACTATACATGATCAACGCCCAAGGCCCCTCTCCCTAAAGCTAGACCAGGATGGCCAGGCAATGGCTGCTGATCATTCAGCAAGTAGACATTATAGGGTCACCAAATATCACATCCCTAGCTAACAAGGATGGTAAAGTTGCAGACACCGCTAAAAAACCATCGAGCTTGAGCGTTTTTCAAATACCTGTCCAACAGATTGCCAGGCAAGGACGTTTGCAATAGGCTCTATCACAACCCCAAATATAATAAGGTTTATATAATATATAATTTCCCATCATCAGTAAAACAGTTTTGCAAATGATAATGTACACATTATGATCTCTCTCTCTCTCTCTCTCTCTCTCTCTCTCTCTCTCTCTCTCTCTCTCTCTCTCTCTCTCTCTCTCTCTCTCCAGTAGAATAAAAGAGGCGAACCTCATAATAGACTTCCTTTCATGGGTTATGATATCCTGTTAGAAACGTCACTGCTTTGCGATCTGCCGGACTAGGGTTCGAGACCCACTCAAACTCAGTAGTTTCCTTTAATTCTGCAACCTCACCATCCTTTTGAGCTAAGGGTGGAGGGGGAAGCCGATAGGTTAACTTGGTGAATCATCAGTAGCCATTGCCTGGCCCTCCTTGGTCCCATTTTGTTAGAGAGGAGGCTTTGACGCTGATCATATGTATATATAGTCAGTCTCTAGGGCATTACCACTGTCCCTTGCCTCTGCCAGCCTTGAACGACCTTTACACCTCTAAACCTTTACGTATATAAGAAGACAAAGAAAATGTGAAAAATAAATGTTGCCAGCTCCAGTTCAGTGTTCTCAACGCAGAGCGACGCCATGTCAAAGACTCTAATCTTGGGTAGTGCTATAGCCTCTGTACCATGGTCTTCCACTGTCTTGGGTTAGAGTTCTCTTGCTTGAATGTACACTCGGGCACACTGTTCTACTTTGTTTCTCTTCCTCTTGTTTTGTTAAAGTTTGTAAAGTTTATAAAAGAAATATTTATTTTAATGTTGTTACTGGTCTTAAAATATTATATTTTTCCTTGTTTCCTTTCCTCACTGGGCTATTTTTCCTGTTGGGGCCCCTGGGCTTAAAGAATCCTGCTTTTCCAACTAGGTTTGTAGCTTAGCAATTAATAACAACACAACAACAATAATATAATAATAATAATAATAATAATAATAATAATAATCCCCACGTCGACGAGAACAAAAGTATTTCTGATGTGAGATATTAGCAATTAATGATAATCCTCTACTAAGGTCAAATATGATACAAACTCATTAAGAATATGCACGGTGGTCAAAAGTAGCTGGATAGTATGTGGTAAGGTTTATGATTTTGAATAGACATTGTCTTTGGCATTTCCGGGAATTGTGAAATCAGATTACGAATGTTAAGAATTTAAGTATAGTTTTCTATAGCATGATTTTAATGATTCAAGATGTGTTATGTTTCTTAATTAAACATATAATTATTATCATTATTCTGGTAAATTCCTTTATGTAATGAATTAAATATTGTATTATATAATGATTAGCTTTTGAATATTCATTTCCTGGAATTGTGAGATCAAATTACGAATGTTAAGCATTTAAGTATGGTTTTCTATTGCATAAATTTTATATGATTTATGATGTGTTATGTTTCTAATTAAAACATATGATTATTATCATTATTCTGGTAAATTCCTTTATGTAATGAATTAAATATTGATATATATAATGGCTTTTGAATATCAGCTGTATGTTGGTCAAAATATTTGTATATTCGTATGTACCAATGTATGATTTGTATGTTATTTTGTCAATAGAACCTAAATCTAAATCTATCGATTATATAATTTAGGTTAAAATTTAAGGGCTTTTATATTATTGTTCACAATAAAATTTTATTTTCAATGCAATAATTGTGTTACTAAATATAATGATATGTATATATGATCTTAAAATAAATGAAATCATTTACTTTTCACCTACTTTTGGAGCACTCTGTATGTAAACAATAAACAACAGTTAAAATAATTGATTTAGATATCGGTAATTTAGAATAATAATAATAATAATAATAATAATAATAATAATAATAATAATAATATTAATAATAATAAAAATAATAATAACAATGATGATGATAATAATATTAATATTAATAATAATAATAATGATAATAATAATAACAATAATATTAATTATCACTATTATTATCAATAATAATAATAATCATAATAATAATAATAATAATAATAATAATAATAATACTGCTACTACTACTACTACTACTACTACTACTACTACTACTACTACTACGAATATAATAATAATAATAATAATAATAATAATAATAATAATAATAACAGTACACCTTCGCAAAGTACCCAAATTAAGCCTAAGTATCATATTAGAATTCAGAGCCTGTGACACAACACATTATTCTACGAGCTTCGTTTATTCATGAAGTGACAAAATTGCGGAATTACCTTCCTGGTCAAATAATTGAATCCGTGGAACATCTAAAAGTTGCAACATCGAGCAAACGATAATTATAGCCTGTTAACATAAAATCTTATTTCATAGTTCGTTTATTAATTATCTAACATTATTATGTATCTTTTCTCCTTTCTTATACGCATTTTATCATTAATTTTTTACCTCGTCGTTTCTTTTTCGCAAGGTCGAAGAAGAAGAAGAAGAAGAAGAAAAAGAAGGAAGACGAAGGAAAAAAACAACAAGACCAACAACAACAACCACAACAACTACTACAACAAGTTTGAGCTCTAAATAGATATATTAGAGCATTTCCAACAATTGCTGAAATAAATTTCGATTCGTCAAATGATTATCTGCAGCAAGAAAACCGAATCTGTCACTTGCAGACTCTAAAGCTCTAACACTGGTGCATTGATTATCACACAAATGGGAGAAACTCTCTCTCTCTCTCTCTCTCTCTCTCTCTCTCTCTCTCTCTCTCTCTCTCTCTCTCTCTTGAAGAAGGTTGTGCTAATTTTGTAAATGAGGCCGTCGAGATGCTGATGAGCCTTCTGTAGAAGGAGATTCCGTCTAGGATTGAAGGAGGTTGTGCACTGTTTGTAAATGAGGAAGTCGAGATACTAATGAGCCTTCAGTAGCATCATATAAAACGAAAGATGAAGAACTTAGCGACGAAAAAATGAACGTGGAATATTCCCTATTTCAGCCACAACTACTGGAAGGACATTGAATGCTCAAAACCGTAGGCGTGTAATCTTTCCAGAAATAGCCTCCGCTAAAACATGAAGACCAATAACACTAACAGCAACACATCAGCAGAAATCCTAGGCGTCACGGAAAATCCTCTTTGTTATCCATAAACAAATCCTGACGTAAACAGGTTACCCCACCTCACCACACAATGGAAATATCAAAATAATCCCAGTTCGGGGATACTCGCAACAAACTATTAGCTCTCTCTCTCCTCTCTCTCTCTCTCCTCTCTCTCTCTCTCTCTCTCTCTCTCTCTCTCCTCTCTCTCTCTCATATCTGTGTTGGGTTACATTATCATTCTCTCTCTCTCTCTCTCTCTCCTCTCTCTCTCTCTCTCTCTCTCTCTCTCTCTCTCTCTCTCTCTCATATCTGTGTTGGGTTACATTATCATCTCTCTCTCTCTCTCTCTCTCTCTCTCTCTCTCTCTCTCTCTCTCTCTCTCTCTCTCTCTCTCAGATACGTACTACAACCTGTAAGCAGTTTCTCAGCCTCTATATTCACTCTTCGTCATCCCTCATTCATTCTGCAGAGAAATTTTTTGTTTTTCCTTTTCTCTCCCTACATTTAGACTTTTTAAGAAACTTCACATTAGACTTAAAAAATCACTGATATTTATTATGTATTTCATGACTGTTGAATATAATCCTAAAAATTCAGGATAAAGAAGTACACACACACACACACACACACACCTTCTCCATTATGGTCAATGCTATAGTTTTCTAGTAGTTTTATTCCAGCTGTGACCAAGTTGTGTAATGATCTTCCTAGTAGGGTAGTTTAATCAATAGAACTTTAAAAGTTCAAACTTGCAGCATATGTTTTTATGTTGAACAGGCTGGACGTAACTCTTTTTATAGTTTATACATGAAGTATCTGTTTTGATGTTTTTATCGTTTTTAAAATATTTCAATCGTTAAATTTTTCTCATATTGTTTATTTATTTCCTTATTTTATTTCCTCATTGGGCTATTTTCCCCTGTTGGAGCCCTTGGGCTTAGAGCATCTTGCTTTTTCCAACTAGGGTTTAAAGCTTAGCTAGTAATAATATGTTTATATATATATATATATATATATATATATATATATATATATATATATATATACACACACACACAATATAAACAAAAGCAGACGTTTCCAGTCCACCGCAGTATATTCATGTCTGGGGTATAGCCAGTTTTCATCAAACCGCTGGCCAGTGGGTATTGGCGATGGTGGGAGATCTTTGTCTGATCGCTCATAGCAAAAGTATGTTATATATATATATATATATATATATATATATATATATATATATATATATATATATATATATTAATATATATATAATATATATACAGTATATATATATATATATATATATATATATATATATATATAAATATATATATATATATATATATATATATATATATATATATATATATATATACTGTATGTATATATATATATATATATATATATATATATATATATATATATATATATATATATATTATTATTGTTACAGCTGGTCAATTACGTAAATTTCCGAGCTCCAAAACTCACCTGTTTTATTCTACATAAGTCTGATACATACTAGAAATACCACCGAGCTCTGAGAATATATATATGAACAATGAATATCCAAAGGTCTCTTTGCATAACTCAAAACAAACCTAGGTGATTATTTTACGTAAACTATTCTAAAACCGACCTATTATTCACGTTTGACAGGAAAACACTTTACACAGTTGAGAGGAGAGAGGGCTGGCGAATGTTTGCCTCTTTCAAAGGAGGCTGAGTTTCTTTTGCTGCTTATGCATTGCTAGGCTCTGTATATATTAAATTAAATTTTTTAGAACCTTCCAGGACACCGTCTGGAAGCTGGGAGGACAGGGCTACGGTGCAAAAGATGCCAACTTGTCAAGTCCAGGACGGTACCAACGTACCAAGCAAGGCAACTCTCAATCAGGTAATTCCACCCACCTTCCACTCGT
>NC_090763.1:68075674-68080674 GCF_036898095.1 Palaemon carinicauda
AAAAATCTCCCACCATCACTAATCCGCTGTTGACTAGCGTGGTGATGAAAAGTGGCCAAACTCTAGATATGACTAAGGACGTGTCTGAGGCCTTTGAGCTGCAGTGGACGAGAAATGGCTGGTTTGATGATGTTGTTGTTGTTGTTGTTGTTTGCCCCCATGCACCCCTTCCACCATATATCAGAATGTCCTTCTCCCCTTCTCTCCAAGATTATCTGCATTCAAAATAATATAAATATAATACAAAAAATTTGATTTTTTCCATATTAGTGCATATATACTTACAATTTTTCTAGGATTATTTTCAAAGTGCTTCTTGGGGAGCTTAAAGGCAATAAAAATCAGTAATCTACTAGTTTGAGTATCCCAAATACAAAATCAGTGTTCTAACAGTTTGAGTTTCCCAAATAAAAAATTAGTATTCTAACAGTTTGAGTTTCCCAAATAAAAAAATCAGTATCCTAACAGTTTGAGTTTCCCAAATAAAAAAATCAGTATTCTTACAGTTTGAGTTTCCCAAATGAAAAAATCAGTATTCTTACAGTTTGAGTTTCCCAAATGAAAAAATCAGTATTCTAACAGTTTGAGTTTCCCAAATAAAAAGCCAGTATTGTAAGTTTGAGTTCCCCAAATAAAAAAATCAGTATTCTAACAGTTTGAGGTTCCCAAATAAAAAAATCAATATTCTAACAGTTTGAGTTTCCCAAATAAAAAAAAATAGTATTCTAACAGTTTGAGTTTCCCAAATAAAAAAATCAGTATTCTAACAGTTTGAGTTTACCCAATAAAAAATCAGTATTCTAACAGTTTGAGTTTCCCAAATAAAAAAAAAAACAGTATTCTAACAGTTTGAGTTTCCCAAATAAAAAAATCAGTATTCTAACAGTTTGAGGTTCCCAAATAAAAAATCAATATTCTAACAGTTTGAGTTTCCCAAATAAAAAAAAAAACAGTATTCTAACAGTTTGAGTTTCCCAAATAAAAAAATCAGTATTCTAACAGTTTGAGTTTCCCAAATAAAAAAAAATAAGTATTCTAACAGTTTGAGTTTCCCAAATCAAAAAATCAGTATTCTTACAGTTTGAGTTTCCCAAATAAAAAAATCAGTATTCTAACAGTTTGAGTTTCCCAAACTGTGATCCCGATTGAAAACGTGAAATTCCCAACAGGGGGGAATTCTCGCCTGGAGGGAATTACCCCCCCCCCCCCCCCCCCCGGGTTGAGAACCCCTGCTCTTTATTTTTTATTCCAATTCTACTTTCCAAAGCCCTCTACCTAAGCTACAATACTGAATAATCCATAAACAACTTTTATTACTTATTAGTAAAATTATTCCAAATAATGACCCCAACTTATTTCTTCGAGAATATGTATGCATAAAATGAGGGTGGCTATAATGATAAACGAAGTGGTAGTCTCTGCCTCATTCATTCTACAATATTAATAGACTTCTAACAAGCTTTTAGTTCATCCTCGTCCCCAAAGACACTAAATAAATCTCTGGTCAGCCGACCAGCCTTTCAGCACGTTCCACTAATGACCTACTTAATGATAAAAAAACTAATGACTGGGATCGATCTGCTGTCATGCGAATGATAGGCAAACATATTACCACTGTACTAGCCAGGAGTCTCTCTCTCTCTCTCTCTCTCTCTCTCTCTCTCTCTATATATATATATATATATATATATACATATATTATATTATATATATAAATATATATATACTGTATATATATGTATATATATCTATATATACTGTATATCTTTATATATATATAAATATATATATACAGTATATATATATATATATATATATATATATATATATATACATATATATATATATATATATATATATATATATATATATATATATATACAGTATATATATATATATATATATAATATATATATATACACAGTATATATATATATATATATATATATATATATATATATATATATATAAATATATATATATATATATATATATATATATATATATATATATATATATATATATATATATAGGTATTGTTGAGCCAACTCTCCATTATGGAAAAAGAAATACTAATAAACACCAATGCTCGAGATACCTTCTCCCTCGCATACCTCTTCGGCCTATCAGTAACAAATCTAGCACTTTCATTGCGTGTTTTACTCACAAATATTAAGTGTTCTCCATTTTATCTTTCACTTTTTCAATGACAGTTGGTTTGCGCCAGTACTGTTTTCCAAGAAGTGTGATTAAGTTATCGAACTGCAAAAGTGATCATGGCCAGATTCACACAAACACACTGGCCTTTACAAAATACCAACCTGAATTTTGTATATATTTTTCAGAGTAACCTTCTTTGAAAATTAGGCTGGGCCAAAATGCGTCTTAGAGATGCAAGCGCTCCACCGATTTTATATATATATATATATATATATATATATATATATATATATATATATATATATATATATAATACATATATATATATATATAATAATATGTATATATATATATATATATATATATATATATATTTATTTATAATATATATATATATATATATATATATATATATATATATATATATATATATATATATATATATATATATATATATATATGAAATGTATATTCTTCAATAACTAATTTGTTATTCCTTCATTCTATTTTCAGTTTTAAAAAACTAACAAATTAATTGATAAATAAATCTTTAACAGTCTACGCTATTTACAAAAAAAAAAAAAGAAAAAAAAAATACCAAGACTTATGACTGTCCGTGCAAATACAGTTATACAATATTAAATATGCTACATAACAACAATAGCTTTTATATAATTAAAAGTAACTCACTAGAAATCATCTTATCGCTATCAACCAAGAATATACTTGCAGCTGCTACTCGTTATCATCCCTAATTATTCATTGCATGAGCAATATTTAAGCTTATAAATTAACTTCCCTGCCTGAATGGAGATACTTTAACGTGGTGGAAGTGTTTGCGTATCGCCATGATCAGCAAAGGGACATCCATACTAGGTTGGTGTGTGGGGACACCAGTTATGTGATAACTGTGAGGTGAGGTGAATGCAACTGAACTTTATTAAAAAATCATCGAGTTTATATATAGTGATGTGCGAGCAAGAACGTCGGAAAAATTCAAACATAATAAAACATGAGCTAGCATGCTTACGCAGGTTGGTCTATTAACAGTGCAGGGAAGAGCGAGTGATAAAAGGAAAAGTTAAATACGTTACAGTGCCCGAGCGTGTATGAAACACTGGTTTGGTATGAGCGATCAGACGAAAATCTCCCACCATTATCAATCTGCATTGGCCAGCGTGGTTATGAAAATTGGCCCAACCCCAAACATGAACATGGACATATTTGAGGCCTTTATCTAGCAGAAAATTGGCCAAACCCATACATGATAAAAGATATATTTGAGGCCTTTGCATGGCAGAAAATTGGCCAAACCCATACATGAACAAAGGTATATTTGAGGCCTTTATCTAGCAGAAAATTGGCCCAACCCCAAACATGAACAAAGGTATATTTGAGGCCTTTATCTAGCAGAAAATTGGCCAAACCCATACATGAGAAAATATATATTTGAGGCCTTTGCATGGCAGAAAATTGGCCCAACCCCAAACATGAACAAAGGTATATTTGAGGCCTTTATCTAGCAGAAAATTGGCCAAACCCATACATGAGAAAAGATATATTTGAGGCCTTTGCATGGCAGAAAATTGGCCAAACCCATACATGAGAAAAGATATATTTGAGGCCTTTGTCTAGCAGAAAATTGGCCAAACCCATACATGAGAAAAGATATATTTGAGGCCTTTGTCTAGCAGAAAATTGGCCAAACCCATACATGAGAAAAGATATATTTGAGGCCTTTGCATGGCAGAAAATTGGCCAAATCCATACATGAGAAAAGATATATTTGAGGCCTTTGTCTAGCAGAAAATTGGCCCAACCCCAAACATGAACAAAGGTATATTTGAGGCCTTTATCTAGCAGAAAATTGGCCAAACCCATACATGAGAAAAGATATATTTGAGGCCTTTGCATGGCAGAAAATTGGCCAAATCCATACATGAGAAAATATATATTTGAGGCCTTTGCATGGCAGAAAATTGGCCAAATCCATACATGAGAAAATATATATTTGAGGCCTTTGTCTAGCAGAAAATTGGCCAAACCCATACATGAGAAAAGATATATTTGAGGCCTTTGCATGGCAGAAAATTGGCCAAACCCATACATAAGAAAAGATATATTTGAGGCCTTTGCATGGCAGAAAATTGGCCCAACCCCAAACATGAACAAAGGTATATTTGAGGCCTTTATCTAGCAGAAAATTGGCCAAACCCATACATGAGAAAAGATATATTTGAGGCCTTTGCATGGCAGAAAATTGGCCCAACCCCAAACATGAACAAAGGTATATTTGAGGCCTTTATCTAGCAGAAAATTGGTCAAACCCCAAACATGAACAAGGACATATTTGAGGCCTTTGTCTAGCAGAAAATTGGCCAAACCCCCATACATGAACAAGGAGATATTTGAGGCCTTTATCTAGCAGAAAATTGGCCAAATCCCAAACATGAACAAGGACATATTTGAGGCCTTTGTCTAGCAGAAAATTGGCCAAACCCCAAACATGAACAAGGACATATTTGAGGCCTTTGTCTAGCAGAAAATTGGCCAAACCACAAACATGAACAAAGACATTTCTGAGGCCTTTGTGTAGCAGAAAATTGGCCAAACCAGAAACAAAGACATATTTGAGGCTTTTGTCTAGCAGAAAATTGGCCAAGCCCCAAACATGAACAAAGACATATTTGAGGCCTTTATCTAGCAGAAAATTGGCCAAACCCCAAACATGAATAAAGACATATTTGAGGCCTTTATCTAGCAGAAAATTGGCCAAACCCCAAACATGAACAAAGACATATTTGAGGCCTTTATCTAGCAGAAAATTGGCCAAGCCCCAA
>NC_090763.1:68100605-68105605 GCF_036898095.1 Palaemon carinicauda
TAAATTTATACCTGAACATTTTACTTTTGTAATTCTATCATTGTGGAGAGAGAGAGAGAGAGAGAGAGAGAGAGAGATACAATCAAATTTATACCTGAACATTTTACTTTTGTAATTCTATCATTGTGGAGAGAGAGAGAGAGAGAGAGAGAGAGAGAGATAAAATCAATTTATACCTGAACATTTTACATTGGTAATTCCATCATTATGGAGAGAGAGAGAGAGAGAGAGAGAGAGAGAGAGAGATAAAAATTATATTTATAGCTCAACATCTTATAAATGTAATTCCATCACTGTAGAGAGAGAGAGAGAGAGAGAGAGAGAGAGAGAGAGAGAGAAATTGATATTTATAGCTCAACATCTTATAAATGTAATTCCATCACTGTAGAGAGAGAGGGAGAGAGAGAGAGAGAGAGAGAGAGAGAGATAAAAATTATAATTTATAGCTCAACATTTTATAAATGTAATTGCATCACTGTAGAGAGAGAGAGAGAGAGAGAGAGAGAGAGAGAGAGAGATAAAAATTATATTTATAACTCAACATTTTATAAATGTAATTCCATCACTGTAGAGAGAGAGAGAGAGAGAGAGAGAGAGAGAGAGAGATAAAATTGAATTTATACCT
Source organism: Palaemon carinicauda (assembly GCF_036898095.1). Lineage (NCBI taxonomy): Eukaryota > Metazoa > Arthropoda > Malacostraca > Decapoda > Palaemonidae > Palaemon > Palaemon carinicauda. The sequence goes on from NC_090763.1 coordinate 68,101,231, forward strand.
GAACATTTTACATTTGTAATTCCATCATTGTGGAGAGAGAGAGAGAGAGAGAGAGAGAGAGAGAGAGATAAAATTGAATTTATACCTGAACATTTTACATTTGTAATTCCATCATTGTGGAGAGAGAGAGAGAGAGAGAGAGAGAGAGAGAGAGATTATATTTATACCTCAACATTTTATAAATGTAATTCCATCACTGGAGAGAGAGAGAGAGAGAGAGAGAGAGAGAGAGATTATATTTATACCTCAACATTTTATAAATGTAATTCCATCACTGCAGAGAGAGAGAGAGAGAGAGAGAGAGAGAGAGATAAAAATTATATTTGTACCTCAACATTTTATAAATGTAATTCCATCAATGTATAGAGAGAGAGAGAGAGAGAGAGAGAGAGAGAGAGAGAATTAATACTAAATTTCTATACTTCATAAAATATATACCTCTGTAGCTGGAGAGAGAGAGAGAGAGAGAGAGAGAGGGGGGGGGGAGAGAGAGAGAGAGAGAGAGAGAGAGAGAGAGAGCAAAATTATATTTATATCAACATCTATAGGGCTTCTATGTACCTCTACTGGAGAGAGAGAGAGAGAGAGAGAGAGAGAGATCATATTTATAACTCAACATTTATAGGCCTTATATGTACCTCTACTGCTACGGAGAGAGAGAGAGAGAGAGAGAGAGAGAGAGAGAGACCATATCGAAATAACCAAACAAAAAACAAAACCTAACATCCCGATGTGCAGCAGTGAGCCCGCCAGCCTGATGCTCATCAAACTACCATCACGCGATTGAGACCAAGATGACTGACACCTACAAAAATTCTTTCGCCATCGCGGCCAAGAAAATCACGCAGGATTCTTCGCCTCCAATTACAATGGATTAGACAAGGTCGCGGCCTGACACGTCTTGGAGGCCATGTCTTGTAGGCATCACAAAGAGTAAATGGGAAGAGAGAAAAAAAAAGGGGGGGGGCGAAAAAAGGAAGAGTAGGGAAAATAGAGAGATGCAAAATGTCCTTGAGATGAATATCTACATATATAATCAACTTTTAAGCATCTTTTCCCAAGTTAGATAATACCTATTGATACCTAGAAGCCTATCAAAATGCATACTGTGTGTGTATATACACACGTATGTATATATATTATATAATGCATATATGCATATATATAAATGAATATATACACAGTATATATATATATATATATATACATATATACATACATATATATATAATATACATATGAGAGAGAGAGAGAGAGAGAGAGAGAGAGAGAGAGAGCATCTTGCTTTTCTAACTAGGGTTGCAGGTTAGTTAATATCCTATAAGCCCAAGGGCTCCAACTGGGAAAAATAGCCCAGTTAGGAAAGGAAATAGAGAAATAGATAAAATACAAGATAAGTAATAAACAATTAAAATAAAACACTTCAAGAATAGTAACATCACTAAAATAGATCTTTCATAGATAAACTATAAAAAAGAGACTTATGTCAGCCTGTTCAACATATAAACATTTGCTGCAAGTTAGTATAATGAAATAGTCATACAAAGAGAGAAAAAAGTGCGTGGAGTACTATGTGACAGGAAAATGGGGATTAAGTAGATAGGTAAAGTACACAGGACCGTTGTGAGACCGGCAATGATATATGGAGCGGAGACGTGGGCAATAATGAACACAGAAGACAGAAGAAGAAGAGATGAACTGTATATTGGGAGGAAAATGATGGAAATGGACGTACAGGGAAGTATAAGGAGAAGGAGACCAAAGCGAAGGTGGATGGACTGTATCAAGGATGACCTTCGATCAAAGGGATTAACCGGTGATGAAGTGTGGGACAGAGGTAGATGGAGAAAGCTGGTCAGAAACATCGACCCCACATAGAAGTGGGAAAAAATGCAGACAAAGAAGAAGAAAGAGAGAATGTCTACTTAAAAATAACTATGGAAATTTTCAATAAGTTTAATATTATAACAGTGAAAACTGAATTACTATCAATCCACCGAAGAGGAACCATTTTAACTCAACAAATACATTTGACATTTTATTGCTAGAAAAATAGTTAAGGCCGGAAATACCTTCAGCCTTTCAGATCTGTAAATAGATTTGACCTTACAAGTCGAGTTTCTTTGGTCTGTAAATACCTTTTGAACCCACGAAGCGTGCAACATTGATGTTGTAGGACTGGAATGCCTTAGAGGTCTGGGAATAAATTCGACCTAATATATATTATTTTGGTTTAAATAAAATTCATAAGAAAAAAAAACAAATGACTATAAGGTCATAAATAAAACCAGATAGTTTACTGGCATGTACTTGTTAGGATAAGGTATGAAAAGAGAAAATGCATGGGTAAATTCAATGTAAGGACCCAATAAAAAAAATCCAATTGCCAAAGTGATATAATGCAAAAAAAATAAATGTTAAAATTTATGCTTTCTGGCGTTAAAAAAAAAAAAAAAAAAAAAAAAAAAATTAACAGGCTCAAGTTCTTACCTTGAACTATCGTCGTATATTTGAAGAAATGAGTTATATGAATCAAAATATTTTCAGTTTGGCCTCATAATATAAAACAAAATTACTATAAACTCACAAATAAAACCAGATCATTTACTATTTCCATCTTCGCATGTACTTGTTAGGGCAAGGTATGGAAAGAGAAAATAATGCATGCGACCCAGGAAAAAATCTAATTGCCAAAGTGATTAAATGAAGAAAAGAAACGATTTCAAAATTGAAGCTTACTGACATAAAAGTAAATAAAGAAATTCAAATTATCACCTAATTCAAATTATCACCAACTATCGCCCTGCAAATGAAGAAAGGAGCTATATGAATTATTTTCTTTTTATTTCAACAAAAGAAAATTTAATTGGTTGACGTTCTGATAATAATAATAATAATAATAATAATAATAATAATAATAATAATAATAATAATAATAATAATAATAATAATAATAATAATTTTAAGAATCCCCATAATTATCATTATCATCATCATCATCGTCATTATTATTATTATCATTATTATTATTATTATTATTATTATTACTACATAAGCTACAACCCTAATTGGAAAAGCAGGATGCATAAAGCCCAAGGTCTCCAACAGGGAAAAACAGCCCAGTGAAGAAAGAAAATAAGGAAATAAATAAACTACATGAAAAGTAACGAATAAGGAATATAAAATACCTTAAGATTAGTAACAACATTGAAATAAATCTGTCATATATGAACGATGAAGAGAGACTTAGGTCAAGTATGAACTTTTGAACTTCCACCGATTCAACTGCATTATTTACTATAAGGTTTATAGAATCATGCAATATTGCTACTAAGTTAGCAACACAATCGAAATGGCCAACAATACCCGTTTTTCTAAAGATTAAATTTACATTATCAATCACTCCTATTTGGCACAACAAAATACGAAGTGAATAAAAAATATAATCAACTGCAAGTTGAAAATGCATAAGAAGCCGTTCGTGAAGTCAATTTAGATCAACTTCAATTCAGAGAGCGATGAATTTTCGAAAGCAAAGCCATTCAATTTCCACCAGAAATCCCCGCTATGGAAAAAAAAAAAATTAGCCTTCCTCGCTCACAATTCTTCGCGAAAATTTCGGAAAGAGCCGTCCCATTAATCGTGGCACCTGCCCTTGCCCCAGCATCACCCGGACGCCCTTTTCCGGAACATAATTCCTGACCCTCTTGCTACCGCCAGCAGGAATGAATGATTCCAAGAGGCAGGAGATTGATGCACGAGGCACATAAATCTTCTCTTCAAGTCCGCTTCTGTTCGAGGTATGGCTATCGCCAGATGCCCTGATTTTCTGGGGGGTCGTTCAATCTGCTCTTGGGATTCATGGTGATTCACGTCTTAAGATTCTAGAATAACTTTCGTTTCACGTCTTGAGATTCTAAATCAACTTGCCCAAGTCTAGAGTTATTAAAGGGATGAAGACCACATACGCTACAGCAGTGGTTCCCAACCTGGGGGAAATATGAAGCTTCCAGGGGGGAAATGATTACGCTACCTACTAACTAAAACAAGAGGAAAATGTCCTCATAGTACGTGCGGCAATTTGTTGTTAGCCATTCAATTGTGATATGATCATATCAGTTCTCACTGACATGATTTTTAAGGGGAGAATTAGAGTATCATGCCCATTTCTGAGGCAGGCGAGTGGGCATGAGGGCTGGGTGGGGCATGAAGGGGGAAATCTGGATGGTTGAACTGGGTGCAGGGGGGGGGGGGGGAATGACAGAAAAAAGGTTGGGAACCACATACGCTACAGGCTATAAAACTGAAAGAGCTAGAGCTCGACCAGAAGGGCCAGGCAATCTACTGCAACAACAACAACAACAACAACAACAGC
>NC_090763.1:68108105-68128105 GCF_036898095.1 Palaemon carinicauda
AAAGACTTCAAAGCAAGAAATGTCTGATTAGCTTGACACCGTCCGTCACAATGTGACATCTTAAGTCCATTTAAAGGTTTAAAGGTCGCTCATGAATGGTAGATGCAAGGAATAGGACAATGCCCTAGGCGCTGACCATATATACATTTGATCAGCGTCAAAATAGGACCAGGGAGGGCCAGGTGCTGGGTTCTGATGACTAAGCAGGTGGATCTATAGGGTACCCAAAACGAGACTACCCTTACCCCTGACTAACAAGGATGGTGAAGTTGCAGACACTACAAGAAACTAAAAGCTTGAGCGAGTCTCGAACTCCCATCCATCTGATTGCCAAGCAGGGGACGTTTCCAATAGGCTACCACAAGCCTTGTATTTCTTTAATGAAAGTCACTATTCCCTAAATGTCAAACCCTTTTCCATGATACTAATAAACTAGTGTACGCGACCCGTCAGAAAGGACAGCTAAATAAATGGGTAGATATGTACACACGCATACAGACACATATGAAACCTTTCCCACCCCCTCACCCTTTCCAAATTACAACCGGCTGGTTCGGCATTTGTGGGAGAGTGAGGTTTCCGAGAGTACCTCTCACACGCACACACACACACATATATTACATACATATATATATATATATATATATATGTATATATATGTGTGTGTGTGTGCGTGTGTGTGTAGACACTTGCTCTTTAATATATAAGGGAAATGTCACCAATAAATTAAGAAATGTAGACTGGAATTCAAGTCGACCTTATATCGATCAAGTAACAATCAAATAGAATAAAGCAAAGATTTTTCATATATATATAAAAAAACCGAAAATGTAAAAAGAAAAAAAAGAAAATAACAAGGAAAAAAAAAGAAGCTAATCCTCTTCTTCCCATCCAGCAATCATTGAAATAATAACGAGGACCTAACAAATGTCAGGATTCACGTACTGTTCTCCAAAGACTCATTGTACACTAAGTTCACAGAGCGTTCCGCTTCGTCTGACACGACATTAGCTTGAAGAAAAACTGTCACTCAAAAGAAGTTTAGACAGAGAAACACCAGAGAACGTCTCTCCATCTCAATAAGATATGGAGTAAGCTAACACAAAAGCAAGGCGTAACTAAATTGAGTTAAAAGATTAAAAAAAATAAATTTGATCGTTGTGTAACGTCCACAGCGGGTTTTATTACGAAAACACTTTGTTTAGTTATGGATAGAGGGCGAAAAAAGTTTACGTAAGAAACTATTGGTGCTGGGACAATCGAATGCCAAAATTAAAATGACCTGTTATTACTATCATTATTATTAGTATTATTATTAGCCAAGCTACAACCTTAGTTGGAAAAGCAGGGTGCTATAAGCCCAAGGGCTCTAACACCGAAAAATACCTCATTGAGGAAATTGAAAAAAAAAAAATAAACTACATGAGATCAATTAATCAATCAAAATTAAACATTTCAAGGACAGTAACAACATTAAAATAGATCTTTCATATTTAAACTATAAAAAGAGAATTATGTCAACCTTTTCAACATAAAACATTAGCTCCAAGTTTGAACATTTGACGTTCCACCGAGCACAAAAGCAAGATTTAATACATAAAAAAAAAAACAGTTGTTAGTATAACGTCAACAATGGCCCTCATTACGTATGCACTTGGTTTAGTTATGGAATAGCAGAAGAGAAAAACTTTACAAAAGTACAACTGAGTCTGACAATGAAATGCCCAAAATTAAAAGGTCCTATTAAATAATACCTTTAGCAAAGTAAGGCCAAATTGTAATATGATTATGAAAGTTTATCACAAATTTATGCAAGCTTGACATAATTGTTTTGGTGATTGAAATATCAAGGTAAATTTATATATAAATCTAGACAATTGGAAGACGCAGACAAAATACCACAAGAGGATATTTTTTCTTGCAATATAAAAAATAATAAGAAATATACATGGGTCAGAAATCATTATATATAAACAAGTCCTAAATATTTGTCTTATTGCTTCAAAAAAAGCTACTGTCAAATTAATTTTCGCGGTTTTACAAAACAAGATAATTAAGGAGCAGTTGATTATATTATAAAAAATATATAAACCAAGTTTGAAGTCTCTGTCACAACGATGCCTAAACTTATGGATGATTATGTGAATTGGACAGTTGTTTTGGCCATAACTTGGCCTTCCAAAAATTTAATCATTTCCACCTTTTTACACAACATATAATCCCAGCAAGTTTCAACACTCTACGATTAAAATTGTGGCCAAGAAGCTGTTCACAAAAAAAACACAAACACACAGACAGGGGGCGAAAACATAACCTCCTTCCAACTTCGTTGGCGGAGCTAATAACTTCTTTAGGGAACGCCATCAGGTACAACACTATTCTATAAGTGAAAATATATAGCATTTAAAAACACCGTATACGAATGCAATAATATCGTCCAATGATGCCATTAAATCATTTCTACCTCTTTCTTTTAATATGGGTTGATTTTCACAAATCAGGGGGTGGCTCCAAAGAAAAACACAATTCAAGAGTTTACGCCACTTTCATACTTTAACTGAAGAATTGTGAATGAGCGGATATATTTTCCACATTAGTACCTGTTAAATATATCTATACATATAGTTCATCAGCAGTTTTGCTAACTTCTATCTAGTAAACACTCTTATTGTCTCTATTCTAACATGTCTTGCACACTATCTATTAGTTTATTTCCATTTCTCCCTCACCCCCTTTCCCTACTCTCTTAACAATCCTGAACTCTACGTTTTTAACAAGCAAATCATTCATTCTTTCTACATGACCAAACCATACCAAAACCCCGGATAAGTCTTTTCCTTACGCTAATCCTTTTATTTTCGTTTAATGTACGTGTGCACCTTTCTTACCCTTTTAACTCTTTTATGTGTCAAATATAATACACAAATAATTCATATTTAAAGCTTCAATAACTCTTCTTTCATTTGTTGTTCAAACCACTACTTCTATAGAGGGGTGGTGAAATAATCCCTTCATACACTCCCACCTTTGTCTTTATAGACAATACAAGTCACTTCTCATCCTCTGCAAACCCCCTGCTCCCTTCCTTGCCCCGTCTACTCTATGACTTACCCGTATCCTTTATACAATCATGTTCCTTTAATTTTACTCTTATACGTTAATAATAATCAACAAATCTTTCTCCAATCAGCATCCTTTAATTTTACTCTTATACATTAATAGTAATAAAAAAAATCTTTATCCAATCAGCATCCTTTAATTTTACCCTTATACATTAATAAAAAAAATCTTTATCCAATCAGCATCCTTTAATTTTACTCTTATACATTAATATTAATCAACAAGTCTTTATCCAATCTGAATCTTTTAATTTTACTCTCATACATTAATATTAATCAACAAACCTTTATCCAATCAGCATCGTTTAATATTACTCTTGAACATTAATAAAAATCAACAAATATCATTCCCTCATTATTTAAATATTGCACCCCCTTCCTGGTTCCCAATTATTATCATACCCTTACTCTTCCTCATATTTGCATTCGACTTGAAATCCCTATAAAATTCTTTTAATAATTCTTGCAGTCTCTTCTCACTATCTCCCAAATCAACATTGTGACATCTACAATCAATTTCACATTTTATTCTAGATTCAGTTTCTAATCCAACAATATTGCAACTGTCCTTATTATGACTTTACATTCACTCCATCCATAAACATATTCGTCAGTCTCAAAACACTTCACAGCCATGTCTCTAATTTACATTTACACCAAAAAATGTCAGCCTTCCATATGCATATGAGCAAAAACAGTTTCAATGCCATATAAGAAACTTTAATCGCACTCAAAACTCACATTTTACACAACAATGTCTCTATTAATTCTATCACAAGCTATTTCTAGGTGCATGTGGCACCCTAGCAGTACCAGCCAAACTCGGTTGAATCCCTTGTCAGGCTGGGAGGAGCGGAGAGGGGAAAGGTCCCCTTTTGTTCCTTTGTTTGATGTCGGCCATCCCCCAAAAATGGGGGGAAATGCCTTGGAAATTTGATAGATATGTAAACCATATACATTTCTTCCATACTTTCACATTACAAAGCTGTTCTGTACGAGTTTCTTACCAAAAAACAAATCCGCACTCTCTCTCTCTCTCTCTCTCTCTCTCTCTCTCTCTCTCTCCTCTATAAAAACAATCCTTTGATTATCTATCTTACATCCTCAATCCAATTCCTAACATTCACTTTTCATATTATGTTACATATTCTTATCCACTAATAATTCTCACAGTTGCCCATATAACTGAACAATTCACGAAAGTTATTTCTCTTATCAGTATTTTGGAATCTTTCCCTCTTCTAGACATACCTTACAAATATTGGTTAGCTTAATAATTATTCTATCACAGCCTTCCATAGCATCTTATTATACCATCAACTCCAGGTTTCTTTACATTGCCTCTCTTAGAAACCTCCATTATGTTTTTAACATATTCTTCAACAATCATTCTTAAATCTCTAAACCTTTAGATTCTTACACCTTCCAGCTTGGCTTTTTTTTCTACCTTCATCATTGATACATCTTAATAGTAATTCCATTACATATGGCTGTATACATGCATACATGAACATAATAGATACATGTATTAATATATACAGTGTGTATATATATATATATATATATACATATATATATATTTTAATATATACAGTATATATATATAAATATATATATACTGTATATATATATATATATATATATATATGCATTTATATATATGGACACCTACTTATTCAACTTTCACGTAATATAGCCATTTTACTTATCAGCTTAATTAATTGGGAAGCTTTGTTACCTATCGGGTTTTATTATCTCATCAGAAAGCCAGACTACAAAATGCATCTAATACTTAAACTCAGACTACATAAAGAGACCTTAAAACAACGAGAAAATTAAAAAAGATTAAGAAAAATCCGATTGAGATGAGATGCCATTGGCCATAACTTCAAGAACATATAACAAAATGAAAAAAAAAAAAAGTTACCTTGTTAGATATTTGAGCAAATAATTCTTTTTTCTAAGACATTTTAGCAAATGATTCCTTCCATACTTAAATATCATCACAAGTACTTAATTTCCTTACATAATTCAGTAAAATTGTCGTTTCTCTTTCAGTATTTTAGAGAACAAACCTTTACCTCATTGGGTATTTCAGCGTCTAATTTTTTCCTTTTAAAACGCTTTAGAAATTAATTGATATTATTAATAATAATCATCATCATAATAATAATAATAATCATAATAATAATAATGATAATAATAATAATAATAATAATAATTATTATTATTATTATTATTATTATTATTATTATTATTATTATTATTATTATTATTACAAAGGAATTTTAGGCAAACCAGACTGTCGTTCCCGCATGTCAGTTAGTAGCACAAAATCAATCAATCGATTCATGTTCTCTTCAGTTCGCTTCTAAATTGTTTATTCCCGACGTAAAACGTAATCTCTACATCTACTTTATATTGCCATGAATTGTAGATGACTGCCTCACAAGACATCATCAATTTTCAAATACCACGTGAAAAACTGGTCTTTGAATTATTCAAAGACCAGGTGAAAAACTGGTCTTAGAAATATTCAAAGACTAGGTGAAAAACTGATCTTTAAATTATTCAAAGACCAGGCGGAAAAACTGGTCTTTAAATTATTCAAAGACCAGGTGAAAAACAAAACGAGCAGGTCTTAGAATTATTCAAAGACTAGGTGAAAAACTGATTTTTAAATTATCCAAAGACCAGGTGAAAAACTGGTCTCTGAATTATCCAAAGACCAGGTGAAAAACTGGTCTTTGAATTATTCAAAGACCACGTGGAAAACTAATCTTTGAATTATTCAAAGACCACGTGAAAAACTAATCTTTGAATTATTCAAAGACCACGTGAAAAACTAATCTTTGAATTATGCAAAGACTGCGTGAAAAAACTTATCTTCATATTATTCAAAGACCAAGTGAAAAACTGATCTTTGAAATATTCAAAGACCACGTGAAATACTGATCTTTGAATTATTCAGACCACATGAAAATCCATTTTTTTAATTATTCAAAGACCACGTGAAAAACTAATCTGAATTATTCAAGTCCTGTGTTAGAGGTGACGCGTGTGTCATCAACACAGCAAAGAAGTTACTTCATACGATGGAACACTGGGTTTTTTCAATTCGTGACCAGATTGACTATCTTGGAATCCATAATCTTTGGTAAATATCAATGGTAGGTATAGTCCATTTCTTTTAGCGAGTCATATTTGCACCGACTCGCAGCGGTGCCCTTTTAGCTCGGAAAAGTTTCCTGATCGCTGATTGGTTGGACATGATAATTCTAACCAATCAGCGATCAGGAAACTTTTCCGAGCTAAAAGGGCACCGTTGCGAGTCGGTGCAAATATGACTCGCTAAAAGAAATGGACTATAGGTATGCAGAAGCACGCGTGTCTGACTGTTATTAAAAAATCTGAAATCTGAAATTTGACTGTTATTAAAATTCTGAAATCTGAAATTTGACTGTTATTAAAAATCTCTTTTTTTATTTTTTACTGATGATAAAAGGGAAAGAATTCTAACATTTAATTTTAATAAAATAAAACTAATAAGTAGTAGAGGTTAAGGATATAAAGTCTCTTAACACAAAGAGCCTTATATCTCTAGCTTCAAGTCCTTTATAAAAAGAATAAAAACATTGAATATAAAAAAAAAAAACTTTTATCGCAATTCATTAAACATCGAAAAACGCAACATTACTTGTTAATCCCAGTATTCAAGCCCGCCCTCAAACATACATTCGAACTATGAAAAGATTAGAATCTTAAGCCGAATTATTCGACATCAAAGCTCAATGCTCAGGAGCCTCAGCGCCATCCAAATGATGATCGCGAGGCGTGTCATTACTTCGGAGGGGATCAAGCACAGGAAACAGAAAGGGAAAATCCTCGTCAGGGCGCCTCTTATTGGAGGGAATAACAAGAGATAAGTCCAGGGTAATGGCCGATTGCCAGGATGTGAATTCGCTTCCAACCAGTACCTTTGAAAACAAGTTGGCGACGCATTAAACGATTGCTCTTTTTCATAGCTGGAGGAGCGGATAAATATCTTCAATGGAAGTATTTCGCAAGCATTACCGTCCGATTGAGAGGCAACATTTTTTTTTTTTTTTTTGATGGACTGAAAGATACGAGGACCGATAATGAAAAAAAGTTCTATTGGTTCTATATATACACATTTATTTCCTCCTGTTTCATTTTTGTATAGAGATATCGAAGATCTTGAGCTTTAAAGCATACTGGATATTTGCAATGTTTTTCTTACAATTTTTGTGGTTTATCACTAAAAAGAAGATATTATTATTACTAGGTAAGCTACAACCCTAGTTGGAAATGTAGGGTGCTATAAGCCCAAGGACTCCAACGAGGATTAAAAGCCTAGTGATTAAAGGAAATAAGGAAATAAAAATAAGGACCGTTATTAGTATTAATGAGTGAAGCCAGACTCTTACAGAGCTCGCCACAAGTTTTGGTTGAACATATAAACAAAACATGATGATGAATACGTCAATATATAGAAAGAGGGTTGGTGGGGCCTATTGGAAACGTCCCTATCTGGCAGTCTGTCGGACTGGGGTTCGAGTACCGCTCAACTTCTTTATTTTTTTGCAGTGTCTGCAACATCACTATCTTTGTGAGCTATGAATGGGTGTTCTGGGGTAGCCTACAGGTCTGCCTCCTGATTCATCAGCAGCCATTGCCTGGCCCTCCCTGGTCATAACTTGAGTGGAAAGGGGCTTGGGTGCTGATCGTATGTATATATGAACAGTCTTTAGTGCATTGTCCTAATAATGTGCCTTGCCTCTGCCATTCATGAGTGGCCTTTAAAGAAAAAAATCTCAAGTAGAATTCATATATTATTTTCCCATGTGAGAAAATGACTCTAAAACGGAATTTCAATATTCTCGGCAATAAGGTGTCAACAGACTTTTGAATCTGATTGTACATGCTGCGATGTGTGACTGGCCGGGAGAAGGTTGTGACTCAAAGACAGAATGAAAGCAACTGAGTGAGTTTATAGAAGAACACTCTCCTTTATATACAAAATCTCAAAGGAACAAGAATTTTCATGTTCAAAAATCGACACCGTTACCGATGAGAAAAACAGACATGTTATTTCAGCTTCTTTTTAGTGCGAGGGGGGAGAGCGAAGATACAAGCACAAAATGAACTATGTACGATCGTGTGACACACGGTTGGTACAGATGACTTGCGAGAAGTGACGTTATGGACCTGTGTCAGCAATAGGATGTCAGAAGAGCTGTACCACTTGCACATCCTTAGCTCAGAGTAACTGTAATGGCGTCAAATCCCTAGTAATATCACTTGAATTTTTCTATTGATAGCCACGTTTGATTTCCATTCTCATACACAGACACATATACACACATATATACATACATACATACACACACACACACATATATATATATATATATATATGTATGTATATATAATATATATATATGTGAGTGTGTGTGTGTATTATACATATATATATAGTTGTGTATATATATATAATCTATATGTGTATATACTGTATATATATACATATATGCAGTTGTGTTGTATACAGTATATATAATCTATATGTAAATATGCTGTGTATATATATATATATATATATATAATATATATATATATACTGTGTATATATATATATATATATATATTATATATATATATATATATATATATACACACACACACAACAACAAATGATGCCGTTTCTAGTCCACCGCAGTAAAAAGGGCTCATATATGTCATTTATGTCTGGGGTTTGGACAGTTTTCATCACAACGCTAACCACTACAGATTGGTAATGATGAGAGATTTTAGTAAGATCGTTCACAGCAAACCACTCTAGTATGAATTACCGGAATAGTATAGCTTTCGTAATCAAGGGGATACACAAACATTTTCTCCAGGGTGTGTATATACTGTATATATATATATATATATATATGTATGTATGTATGTATGTATATACATATATATATGTATATATATACTGTATATACATATATATATATATATATATATAATGTATATATATTCATTGTAGATGTATATATATATATATATATATTTATATGTAGATTTATATATATATATATATATATATATACTGTATACACATAACCCAAATCCCACTATCAATTCATAAGACCCAATAACTATAGCAAGACATACAGGCAACAAACCAATCTATCCTAACATAATATCCTTCCCTCCCGATATGCGAAACCCGAGAGAGAGAGAGAGAGAGAGAGAGAGAGAGAGAGAGAATCATAATCCTACAGCATCCGGCACGAAGAGGACACGACCCTCTCCATATTCATCCGGTGTCAATACAACACGAACGTAAACAATTGGTCCTGAACATGGTTTCTCATACTCTACCTCCCCCCCTTTCCCCATTCCCTCCCTCATCCTGTTCCCCTCCCCTCCCCCCCCCTCCCCCCCACCTCATGCCAACCACCCGGGTGCCATATTGCGGACAATCTCGATTGGCAGAGACGTGTTAGAACGCGTTCTTGTCTCTAAAATGGTTTTCTAAAACCATTAATGTTTTACTTATTTTGTCACGTCACTTTGTAAAATATAATTTGAAACAAACGTGTTAAAACGCGTTCCTGTCTCTAAAATGGTTTTCTAAAACCATTAATGTTTTACTTATTTTGTTGCATCACTTTGTCAAATATTATTTGAAACACAGTCGTGTTAAAACGCGTTCTTGTCTCTAAAATGGTTTTCTAAAACCATTAATGTTTTACTTATTTTGATGCGTCACTTTGTAAAATATTATTTGAAACAGAGGCGTGTTAAAACACATTCTTGTCTCTAAAATGGTTTTCTAAAAACCATTAATAATTACTTATTTTGATGCGTCACTTCGTAAAATATTATTTGAAACAGAGGCGTGTTAAACGCGTTCCTGTCTCTAAAATGGTTTTCTGAAACCATTAATGTTTTACTTATTTTGTTGCGTCACTTTGTAAAATATTATTTGAAACAGAGGCGTGTTAAAACGCGTTTCAGTCTCTAAAATGGTTTTCTAAGAACCATTAATGTTTTACTTATTCTGTTGCGTCACTTTGTAAAATATTATTTGAAACAGAGTCTTGTTAAAACGCGTTCTTGTCTCTAAAATGGCTTTCTAAAACCATTAATGTTTTACTTATTTTGTTGCGTCACTTTGTAAAATATTATTTGAAACAGAGTCTTATTAAAACGCGTTCTTGTCTCTAAAATGGTTTATTAAATGAACAAATTATTTTATCTTTTTTCTGAGTCACTTGGTAAAATATTAATTAAAAGAGTCATGTTAGAACTAGTTCTTGTCTCTAAAATAGTTTTCTAAACAAACTCAAGTTTACTTTTTTCCGCGTCATTTTGTAAAACATAATAGAAATAAAATCGTGCTAGAACGAGTTGTCGTTTCTTAACAAGGTTCTCTAAACAAACTGATGCATTACTTTTTCTTTTCGTCTGTTGGTAAAATTCTGTATAATGCAGCTGTAAAACAAGAAAAAAACCTTGACCACCTGTAAAAAAGGGGAAAAAAAACCTTGACCACCTGTAAAAAAAGGGAAAAAAACCTTGACCACCTGTAAAAAAAAGGGGAAAAAAAACCTTGACCACCTGTAAAAAAAAGGAAAAAAAAACCTTGACCACCTGTAAAAAAGGAAAAAAAAAAACCTTGACCTTCTGTAAAAAAAAAAAACCAACATTGACCACCTGTAAAATAAAAAAAAAAATAAAAAACCTTGACAAATGCTCTTACTCTCTTTTAGGGCAAATGCAATTGTTTAAACTCAGTGCCTCTGTATTTCCATGCAAATGAACTATATGATCCCCCTTTCACGGTAAATCAAAGGGACTAAGGGGAGGTTTTCTCTCTCTCTCTCTCCTCTCTCTCTCTCTCTCTCTCTCTCTCTCTCTCTCAAGAGATCCCTATGTATGAAGCAGATATATTCATATTTATACTTTTTAACAACTCGTTATGTCATATATATATATATATATATAGAAATAGATATATATTATATATATATATATATATATATATTAAGCAAGGCAAATCGCGTTGTTGAAAATCTATACATTTAAATGTTCGTCTGTTTTACATATATATATATATATATATATAGAGAGAGAGAGAGAGAGAGAGAGAGAGAGAGAGAGATTACCTAAAATAAGCGGTATATGCATCGACACACTTTGGCTGGTAAATGAATTTTGAAATGAAATAATACCAATATTCGTTAACATAATAATTTCTAATATTATAGTTATTATACACATATATAAAAATAAATGAACTGGATATATATACATTATACAGACTGCAAACGAAGCAAGGGCCGGAAGAGAAGACGATGGATTGACGAGCTTAAAAAATTAAAGGGTAACGACTGGAACAGAAAGTCCATTAACAGACGAGAATGGAAGATCATGTCTGAGGCCTTTGTTCTGCAGTGAACTAGCAACGTTGATGATGAGGATGATAATGATATATATATATATATATATATAATGGGTGTGTAAATATATAAATATATATATATATATATATATTCATATATATATATATATATATATTCATATATATATATATATATATACATTTACACACCCATTACATATATATATATATATATATATACATATATATATATATATATATATACATATATATATATATACATATATATATGTAATGGGTGTGTAAATATATATATATATATATATATATAATTTACTTATTTACACACCCATTTTATATATATATATATATATATATGCATATATATCTGAAAAGAACTACAATAATACAGTACATATAACAAATGTATATTACAACTATTCTAGACAAGCGTCCATGAAATTTAAAAACACAGAATCCACAAAACGAACCAACATAACACAAAGCAATAACAACGTAAGCTGAGGTGAGGGGCGAAGAGCAAAGAGAGGGGAACAAAGCCAGAGAGAGAGAGAGAGAGAGAGAGAGAGAGAGAGAGACTCATCTCTCCCACATCATGGTAACACTTGTTGCTCGAGCAAGAAAGCTTTAGATTCCCCCTTGGGTTAAGCTTTACCTTTGGTCAAGGCACTATTATCTCTCTCTCTCTCTCTCTCTCTCTCTCTCTCTCAGCTTGTAAGTAAGAGATGGAAATCTCTCTCTCTCTCTCTCTCTATCAGCTATTTAGGTAAGAGATGGAAATATCTCTCTCTCTCTCTCTCTCTCTCTCTCTCTCTCTCTCTCAGCTTGTAAGTAAGAGATGGAAATATCTCTCTCTCTCTCTCTCTCCTCTCTCTCTCTCAGCTTGTAAGTAAGAGATGGAAATATCTCTCTCTCTCTCTCTCTCTCTCTCTCTCTCTGTCTATCAGCTATTTAGGTAAGAAATGGAAATCTCTCTCTCTCTCTCTCTCTCTCTCTCTCTTGCCATTGTGGAGTCCAGAGCGAAAGGAAATGTAAGGCATTGT
Organism: Palaemon carinicauda; assembly: GCF_036898095.1. NCBI lineage: Eukaryota > Metazoa > Arthropoda > Malacostraca > Decapoda > Palaemonidae > Palaemon > Palaemon carinicauda. Next base: position 68,120,714 of record NC_090763.1, read on the forward strand.
AAGAGAAAGGCATTGGTTACCTGCCTCTTAAAGAAACGAAGGTTATGGAAAATTTGGAATGCTGGAACAAAATAAGATATCTTTTAAGGATACAATATGATTCATTCAATTTTTAACCAATGCTATTATTATTATAATGCTATTATTATTATAATTTTTTTTTTTTTTTTTTTAATCAGTCTACAGAGACTGGTGGTGTATAGTGTGCTGTTTCATGTAGCACGCTCTTCTGCGCAAGTCCTGGGGCTATATCGGCTCTTACTTTCTCAAGATTCCTTTTCAATGGCTTAGATATTATTATCATTATCTTCATCATTATCATTATTATTATTATTAGTAGTAGTAGTAGTATTAATTCTTCTTCTTCTTCTTCTTATTATTATTATTATTATTATTATTATTATTATTAATTCTTCTTCTTCTTCTTCTTCTTCTTATTATTATTATTGTTATCATTATTGTTGTGGTTGTTATGGTTGTGGTTGTTGTTGTTGTTAATCATTACTTCTGCAAGTCAAACAACAATGGGAACACCAGTCTAGCAGCGTAAAAGTAATTAGGAAGAATAAGTTATAAAAAATGAATAACAAAGAAACACAAATAGGAACAGCAGCAAAGTAAAATGGAAAAAAATATAAACACTAAGACTTCCTATTTTTAATACTAAAATACACTTTTATAATATTCTAAATGTAAAATACACACACAAAGTCAAGACAATAAAATATACGCATTTCATCAGCCTCTAGACATGTCTTTTTATACTTCCAACTTATGTACCTCTGGGAGAGAGAGAGAGAGAGAGAGAGAGAGAGAGAGAGAGAGAGAGAGAGAGAGAGAGAGAGAGAGTAAGCTCTGCTTTAATTTCCTTCATGTTATCTGCAACATTCTTATTACTTGTGCAGACTAAAAGCAAAGGAAAATGGCGAGAAAAGAAAAATATATAAAAAGCTGAAATATGTTTGTTTTAAACATAGCTTATATGAAATGAACGTGTATTAAAATATGTACTGAATAGTTATGTATTTGAAAATATTCAATGATTCACAAAAATATTTATATTTTTTAAAGCAAAAAAAAAGTTGACAATATTTCTGAAATATATTTGTTTTAAAAATATCTTATACGAAATGAACGTGTATTAAAATATGTACTGTATAATCATGTATTTGAAAATACTCAATGATTTATAAAGATATTTATATTTATTCAAGCAAAAAAAAGTAAATAAAAACGTTGACAATATTTCTGAAATATGTTTGTTTTTAAAACATCTTATATGAAATGAACGTGTATTAAAATATGTACTGAATAGTTATGTATTTGAAAATATTCAATGATTTACAAAGATATTTATATATATTTGAGCAAGATAAAAAAGGACGCTTGACAATGTTCCTGAAATATGTTTGTTTTAAAAATAACTTATATGAAATGAACGTGTATTAAGATATGTACTGAATTGTTATGTATTTGTAAAAATCAATGATTTACAAAGATATTTATATTTATTAAAGCAAAAAAAAAAAAGTTGACAATATTTCTGAAATATGTTTGTTTTAAAAATAACTCATATGAAATGAACGTGTATTAAAATATGTACTGAATAGTTATGTATTTGAAAATACTCAGTGATTTATAAAGATATTTATATATATTCAAGAAAAAAAAGTAAATAAAAAGGTTGACAATATTTCTGAAATATGTTTGTTTTAAAAATAACTTATATGAAATGAACGTGCATTAAAATATGTACTGAATATTTATGTATTTGTAAAAATCAATGATTTACAAAGATATTCATATTTATTCAAGCAAAAAAAAAAATATAATAAAATAAGGTTGACTATATTTCTGAAATGTTTGTTTTAAAAATATCTTATATGAAATGAACGTGTATTAAAATATGTACTGAATTGTTACGTACTTGTAAATACTCAATGATTTACAAACATATTTATATCTATATAGGCAAAGAAAAAAAAAGAAAAAAAACACACAAAAAGCTAGAAAATGTTCTCATGAAATTTACCTATTGCAAATGGTCACTGTTTACATATGCAAATACCTTTACCCTACTTAAATACAATGGGAAGGCCTCAAAAAAGCTAGAATAGAAAACCATTAGGATATACGAAATTATTTTCATATTCATTATATATTCTACTAAAAAAAATTAAAATAAAAAATAAAAACTTAAAAACGAATAGAACCCAGCATTAAGATAAAATTATATTATTTCAATATTCATTTTATTTTTTTTAATCTATTACACTTAAAAAAACACGTAATTTCAATCGGAAATTCTCCGTAAAAATATTCCATTTTCAACTGTATTTCAGTAAAATACAGGCGACCATAATTTTACCATACTTTGTTATTATATTTTACGGGTTGGTTACCGTATAACCACTCTTTTACGTCACTATATCCGTTTTTAAAACGGCAAATGCCTGGCAATATTTATTCCAGGATTTTTTTTCCGGCAACATTTAACAGTGTAGCTATAAGCAACTAACTATATATTATTTTACCTTACTTTCTTTGAGCAAAGAGCTCTGACCTCACTTTTCGAGTTTGTGAAAGAAAATGCATACTGTTCCAGATTATTCAAAAACATGGCATTTCTAAATTCAATAGCCTTCGGAAGGTAAAAATCAACACATCATGGTTTAAAATAAATGATTTTCTTTTCAAAGGTACGAGAAATACTTTAATAAGAGTGACACCCGAAGAAAGAGACGTCATGGTTAAAATAATCTATTATCTTTTCAAAGCTACGAGAAATACTTTAATACAAGAGAGAGAGAGAGAGAGAGAGAGAGAGAGAGAGAGAGAGAGAGAGAGAGAGAGAGAGAAAGTGAATTCTTATCCCTAATTTAACGATAGTGGACAATTTTGTGAAGCAAACGTTTCCACGAATTTATGAGATGTTTGGACAATGTGATGATAAAACGTTTACACGAATTTATGAAATGTTTAAACGAAGTGATAAGAAAACGTTTGATGATAAGATGTTTACATGAATTTATGAGATGTTTGGACAATGTAATGATAAAACGTTTACAAGAATTTATGAAATGTTTTGAACGAATTGATAAGAAAACGTTTTGATGATCAAAAGTTTACGTGAATTTATGAGATGTTCGGACGAAGCTATAAGAAAATAGTTACACAAATTCATGAGATGTTTGAACGAAGTGATAAGAAAACGTTTTGATGATAAAATGTTTACATGAATTTACGAGATGTTTGGACGAAGCGATAAGAAAATAGTTACACAAATTCATGAGATGTTTGAACGAAGTGATGAGAAAACGTTTTGATGATAACATGTTTACGTGAATTTATGAGATGTTCGGACGAAGCTATAAGAAAATAGTTACACAAATTCATGAAATGTTTGAACGAAGTGATGAGAAAACATTTTGATAAAACGTTTACACGAATTTACGAGAAGTTTGGACGAAGCGATAAGAAAATAGTTACACAAAATCATGAAATGTTTGAACGAAGTGATGAGAAAACGTTTTAATGCTGAAACGTTTACACAAATTTACGAGATGTTTAGACGAAGCAATAAGAAAATAGTTACACAAATTCAAGAAATGTTTGAACGAAGTGATGAGAAAACGTTTTAATGATAAAACGTTTACAGGAATTTACGAGGTGTTTGGATGAAGCGATAAGAAAATAGTTACACAAAATCATGAAATGTTTGAACGAAGTGATGAGAAAACGTTTTGATGATGAAACGTTTACACGAATTTGCGAGATGTTTGGACGAAGCGATAAGAAAATAGTTACAAAAAACCATGAAATGTTTGAACGAAGTGATGAGAAAACGTTTTGATGATGAAACGTTAACACGAATTTACGAGATGTTTGGACGAAGCGATAAGAAAATAGTTACACAAATTCATGAAATGTTTGAACGAAGTGATGAGAAAGCGTTGTAATTATAAAACATTTACACCACGTGATATAAATAATCACACGGCGAGATGACAAAACATCTATGTGAAGTAATAAAAAAAAACGTTTTCACGCTGATTGCAAAGTGCTTACAAGGCAAGATTAAAAAACCTTAACCGAAGTTTAAACTAATAGAAAATGTTTTCATGTTGACATGAAACTTTTATAGTTCATATATGATAGATCTCTTTTAACGTTGTTACTGATTTTAAGATATTCTATATTCTATACTTTATTCTATATTCTATTATTTCCTTTCCTTCCTGAGCTATCATTAATTGAGTCCCATGGACTTGTAGCATCTTGCTTTTCCAACCAGTGTTGTAGCTTGACTAACAACAACAACAACAACAACAACAACAACAACTACAACAACACCAATAATAATAATAATAATAATAATAATAATAATAATAATAATATAATAGGTTATCATTATTATTATTATTATTATTATTATTATTATTATTATTATTATTATTATTATTATTATTATTATTATTATTATTATTATTCCAAACATGATGGAACACTACGTGGGATTACAAAAAGCTAAAACGAAGTCTAAATAGGGAGAGCAGCCATGTATGGAAAAATAAAGTCAAAAGTTAAGAATAAACAATATTGCAAAACTAATGAAAAGCGAAAAACATAAAAAGTAAAGTAACTTAAATGCCAAACAATGGACTGAAAATGACGATAATCTGTCCCCCTCATATATAAAAAAAAAAAAAATAAATAAATAAATAAATAAAAAAAAACACGAAATGGAAACTTTCAGGTACTTCCAGCAATGTACACTGGAATCCAAGATGGAGGGGAACTCTTCAGGTGAGTGTTAAAATTTCAACTGAACCCTGACAGAAATTCGGGTAAAAAAAAAACAAGTTACAACTACTGTAGCAGAATCAAATAATTTTTTTTTTTATGATATATAAATTCAAGATATTCAAGATCCATATAACTTGCGACAGGTGTTGTCGTGTTAACAGGTGTAAATACAAGGTAAAGAGAAACATCACTTGATATGTGGGTTTACCCACATCAGAGAGACAGGTGTTGCTCGTAAGATTAGTGGTTGAAGGAAAGGCCAAATTTATCTAGGTCAATATTTCAAGGGTGACCTATGTTAGTTACAGCAAAATATTTCAAGGGTGACCTATGACACTCACAGCAAATTATTTCAAGGATGACCTATGTCAGTCGCCACAAGATATTTCAAGGGTGACCTATATCAGTCACAGCAAAATATTTCAAGGGTGACCTATGTCAGTCACAACAAGATATTTCAAGGGTGACCTATGGCAGTCACAACAAGACATTTCAAGGGGGACCTATGTCAGTCGCCACAAGATATTTCAATGGTGACCTATGTCAGTCAGAGCAAGATATTTCAAGGGTGACCTATGGCAGTCACAATAAGATATTTCAAGGGGGACCTATGTCAGTCGCCACAAGATATTTCAATGGTGACCTATGTCAGTCAGAGCAAGATATTTCAAGGGTGACCTATGGCAGTCACAATAAGATATTTCAAGGGGGACCTATGTCAGTCAAAAGATATTTCAAGTGTCACCTAAATACTGGCGATGGATATGCCACCCTTATCATAATCAACAAAGGTCCCTAAAAAATAGGGAGATTCTGCTTACCAAAATATGTCTGAGCCTGTATCCGTGTTTATATCAAGACTTTGTTTTCATAAAAAGGCCAAGATAGAAAAACTATTCCAAGAATGAACACTAAGATCAAGATAAAAGCAAATGAAAAAACAGAAAATGTTTGTTCAAAAAACATAAACATTTCCATTCACAGGAAACTATTCCTATAATGAACAGAAAATTGGGGAAGAGAATAAAGATCAAGATAAAAATAGATGAAATAACAGAAAACGTTTGTTCATAAAACATAAACATTTCTATTCACAGGAAACTATTCCTAAAAAGAACAGGAAACTGGGGAAAAAAATAAAGATGAAGATAAAAACAGATGAAATACCAGAAAACGTTTGCTCATAAAACATAAACATTTCCATACACGGGAAACTATTCCTAAAAAGAACAGGAAATTGGGGTAAAAAATAAAGATAAAAAACAGATGAAATACCATAAAACGTTTATTCATTAAACATAAACATTTCCATTCACGGGAAACTATTCCTAAAAAGAACAGGAAATTGGGGTAAAAAATAAAGATAAAAAACAGATGAAATACCATAAAACGTTTGTTCATAAAACATAAACATTTCCATTCACAGGAAACTATTCCTATAATGAACAGAAAATTGGGGAAGAGAATAAGGATTCAGATAAAAACAGATGAAATACCAGAAAACGTTTTCTCATAAAGCATTAACATTTCCATTCACAGGAAACTATTCCTATAAGGAACAGAAAATTGGGGATGTGAATAAAGATTGAGATAAAAACAGATGAAATACCATAAAACGTTTGTTCATGAAACATAAACATTTCCATTCACGGGAAACTATTCCTATAATGAACAGAAAATTGGGGAAGAGAATAAAGATTGAGATAAAAACAGATGAAATACCATAAAACGTTTGTTCATGAAACATAAACATTTCCATTCACGGGAAACTATTCCCATAAGGAACAGGAAATTGGGAAAAAGAATGAAAATTGGAAACTATTCCTAAAAAAGGACAGGAAATTAGGGGTAAGGAATAAAAATAATGATAAAAACAGATGAAATACCAGAAAACGTTTGCTCATAAACCATAAACATTTCCATTCACAGGAAACTATTCCTATAATGAACAGAAAATTGGGGAAGAGAATAAAGATTGAGATAAAAACAGATGAAATACCGTAAACGTTTGTTCATAAAACATAAACATTTCCATTCACATGAAACTATTCCTAAAGAGAACAATATATTGGGGCAAAGAATAAAGATAAAGATAAAAACAGATGAAATACCAGAAAACGTTTGCTCATGAAACATAAACATTTCCATTCACAGGAAACTATTCCTATAATGAACAGAAAATTGGGGAAGAGAATAAAGATTGAGATAGAAAAAAGATGAAATACCAGAAAACGTTTGTTCATAAAACATAAACATTTCCATTCACAGGAAACTATTCCTAAAAAGAACAGGAAATTGGGGGTAAGGAATAAAGATAAAGATATAAACAGATGAAATACCATAAAACGTTTGCTCATGAAGCATAAACATTTCCATTCACAGGAAAGAAAAATTCAGTCACGTTAACGAGCCAAATCCTCCCATGCAAAGTCGAATCCAGAGCGTAACTTAATTATATATTCACGTGGGTAATCCCATACACAATAGCAAGAGTACTGTGATTACCCGATTACCTATGAAAAGGGGGGAGTCTTTATAGCCTGTTTATGTTTAATTGCGCCTCGTCAATCTCCAGCTACATTTATA
>NC_090763.1:68133105-68140605 GCF_036898095.1 Palaemon carinicauda
CACAAAAACATTTTCTTAAAGAAAGCATCCAGAACAAAGCATTTTCTTCATAAAAACGTTTTCTTAAAGAAGGCATCCACAGCAAAGTATTCTCTTCACAAAAACATTTTCTTAAAGAGAGCATCCATACCAAAGCATTCTCTTCATAAAAACGTTTTTTAAGAAACATCCACAGCGAAGTATTCTCTTCATAAAAACATTTTCTTAAAGAAAGCATCCACAGCAAAGTATTCTCTTCATAAAAAAAAATTCTTAAAGAAAGCATCCACAGCAAAGGCATCTCTCCATAAAAACATTTTCTTAAAGAAAACATCGACGGCAACGCATTCCCTTCATAAAAAAACATTTTCTAAAAGAAAGCATCCACAGCAAAGTATTCTCTTCATAAAAACATTTTCTTAAAGAAGGCATCCACCGCAAAGTATTCTCTTCATAAAAAAAAAAGTTCTTAAAGAAAGCATCCACAGCATAGGCATCTCTCCATAAAAACCTCTTCTTAAAAAAAGCAACCACAGCAAAGTATTCCCTTCATAAAAACATTTTCTTAGAGAAAGCATCCACAGCAAAGTATTCCCTTCATAAAAAAAAATCTTAAAGAAAGCATCCACAGCAAAGTATTCCCTTCATAAAAACATTCTCTTAAAGAAAGCATCCACAGCAACGCATTCTCTTCATAAAAAAACATTTTCTTCGAGAAAGCATCCACAGCAAAGTATTCTCTTCATAAAAAACATTTTCTTAAAGAAGGCATCCACAGCAACGTATTCTCTTCATAAAAAAAATTCTTAAAGAAAGCATCCACAGCAAAGGCATCTCTCCATAAAAACATTCTCTAAAAGAAAGCATCCACAGCAAAGTATTCCCTTCATAAAAACATTTTTTAAAGAAAGCATCCACAGCAAAGTATTCCCTTCATAAAAACATTCTCTTAAAGAAAGCATCCACAGCAAAGTATTCCCTCCATAAAAACATTTTCTTAAAGAAAGCATCCACAGCAAAGTATTCCCTTCATAAAAACATTCTCTTAAAGAAAGCATCCACAGCAAAGTATTCCCTTCATAAAAACATTTCCTTAAAGAAAGCATCCACAGAAAAGTATTCCCTTCATAAAAACATTTTCCTAAAGAAAGCATCCACAGCAAAGTATTCCCTTCATAAAAACATTTCCTTAAAGAAAGCATCCACAGAAAAGTATTCCCTTCATAAAAACATTTTCTTAAAGAAAGCATCCACAACAAAGTATTCCTTTCATAAAAACATTTTCTTAAAGAAAGCATCCACAGCGAAGTATTCCCTTCATAAAAACATTTTCTTAAAGAAAGCATCCACAGCAAAGTATTCCCTTCATAAAAACATTCTCTTAAAAAAAGCATCCACAGCAAAGTATTCCTTATAAAAACATTTTCTTAAAGAAAGCATCCACAGCAAAGTATTCCCTTCATAAAAACATTTCCTTATAGAAAGCATCCACAGAAAAGTATTCCCTTCATAAAAACATTTTCTTAAAGAAAGCATCCACAGCAAAGCATTCCTTTCATAAAACATTTTCTTAAAGAAAGCATCCACAGCAAAGTATTCCCTTCATAAAAACATTTTCTTAAAGAAAGCATCCACAGCAAAGTATTCCCTTCATAAAAACCTTTTCTTAAAGACAGCAAAGTATTTCCTTCAGAAAAACATTTGCTTAAAGAAAGCATCCACAGCAAAGTATTCCCTTCATAAAAACATTTTCTTAAAGAAGGCATCCACAGCAATGTATTCCCTTCATAAAAACATTCTCTTAAAGAAAGCATCCACAGCAAAGTATTCCCTTCATAAAAACATTTTCTTAAAGAAAGCATCCACAGCAAAGTATTCCCTTCATAAAAACATTTTCTTAAAGAAGGCATCCACAGCAATGTATTCCCTTCATAAAAACATTCTCTTAAAGAAAGCATCCACAGAAAAGTATTCCCTTTATAAAAACATTTTCTTAAAGAAAGCATCCACAACAAAGTATTCCTTTCATAAAAACATTTTCTTAAAGAAAGCATCCACAGAAAAGTATTCCCTTCATAAAAACATTCTCTTAAAGAAAGCATCCACAGAAAAGTATTCCCTTCATAAAAACATTTTCTTAAAGAAAGCATCCACAACAAAGTATTCCTTTCATAAAAACATTTTCTTAAAGAAAGCATCCACAGCGAAGTATTCCCTTCATAAAAACATTTTCTTAAAGAAAGCATCCACAGCAAAGTATTCCTTTCATAAAACATTTTCTTAAAGAAAGCATCCACAGCAAAGTATTCCCTTCATAAAAACATTTTCTTAAAGAAAGCATCCACAGCAAAGTATTCCCTTCATAAAAACCTTTTCTTAAAGACAGCAAAGTATTTCCTTCAGAAAAACATTTGCTTAAAGAAAGCATCCACAGCAAAGTATTCCCTTCATAAAAACATTTTCTTAAAGAAGGCATCCACAGCAATGTATTCCCTTCATAAAAACATTCTCTTAAAGAAAGCATCCACAGCAAAGTATTCCCTTCATAAAAACATTTTCTTAAAGAAAGCATCCACAGCAAAGTATTCCCTTCATAAAAACCTTTTCTTAAAGACCGCAAAGTATTTCCTTCAGAAAAACATTTGCTTAAAGAAAGCATCCACAGCAAAGTATTCCCTTCATAAAAACATTTTCTTAAAGAAGGCATCCACAGCAATGTATTCCCTTCATAAAAACATTTTCTTAAAGAAAGCATCCACAGCAAAGTATTCCCTTCATAAAAACCTTTTCTTAAAGACAGCAAAGTATTTCCTTCAGAAAAACATTTGCTTAAAGAAAGCATCCACAGCAAAGTATTCCCTTCATAAAAACATTTTCTTAAAGAAGGCATCCACAGCAATGTATTCCCTTCATAAAAAACATTCTCTTAAAGAAAGCATCCACAGCAACGTATTCCTTTCATAAAAAATTTTCTTTAAGAAAGCATCCACATCCAAGTATTCTCTTCATAAAAACATTTTCTTAAAGAAAGCATCCACAGCAAAGTATTCTCTTTATAAAAGCATTTTCTTAAAGAAGGGATCCACAGCAAAGTATTCTCTATAGAGAAAAATTTCTTAAAGAAAGCATCCACGGCAAAGGCATCTCTCCATAAAAACATTCTCTTAAAGAAAGCATCCACAGCAAAGTATTCCCTTCATAAAAACATTCTCTTAAAGAAAGCATCCACAGTAAAGTATTCCCTTCATAAAAACATTTTCTTAAAGAAAGCATCCACAGCAAAGTATTCTCTTCATAAAAACATTTTCTTAGCGAAAGCATCCACAGCAAAGTATTCTCTTCATAAAACATTTTCATTAAGAAAGCATCCACAGCAAAGTATTCTCTTCATAAAAACATTTTCTTTAAGAAAGCATCCACAGCAAAGTATTCCCTTCATAAAAACATTTTCTTAGAGAAAGCATCCACAGCAAAGTATTCTCTTCATAAAAACATTTTAATTAAGAAAGCATCCACAGCAAAGTATTCCCTTCATAAAAACATTCTCTTAAAGAAAGCATCCACAGCAAAGTATTCCCTTCATAAAAACATTTTCTTAGAGAAAGCATCCACAGCAAAGTATTCCCTTCATAAAAACATTTTCTTAAAGAAGGCATCCACAGCAAAGTATTCTCTTCATAAAAAAAAATTTCTTAAAGAAAGCATCCACAGCAAAGTATTCCCTTCATAAAAACATTTTCTTAGAGAAAGCATCTACAGCAAAGTATTCTCTTCATATAAACATTTTCTTAAAGACAGCAAAGTATTCCCTTCATAAAAACATTTTCTTAAAGAAGGCATCCACAGCAAAGTATTCCCTTCATAAAAACATTTTCTTAGAGAAAGCATCCACAGCAAAGTATTCCCTTCATAAAAACATTCTCTTAGAGAAAGCATCCACAGCAAAGTATTCCCTTCATAAAAACATTTTCTTAAAGAAAGCATCCACAGCCAAGTATTCCCTTCATAAAAACATTTTCTTAAAGACAGCAAAGTATTCCCTTCATAAAAACATTTTCTTAAAGAAAGCATCCACAGCAAAGTATTCCCTTCATAAAAACATTCTCTTAAAGAAAGCATAATTAAGAAAATCCTTTTTGATAACAGTCCTTTGCATCAAATCTGTTTCTTCACTGAGCAACCTTTGAGAGATTCCAGGTATTAACACCGGCATCCTCTCAGAAACTTGAAAGAGGCTAATGAGAGCTTTGACATTTCACTCGGGGTATAATCGTCCTTGATATTTTCCAGAACCGAAATTGAACTTTTTAACAGCGTAGCTTCATCGGAACCTTTCGCGCACAATTCCGTTGGTGAAATTGAATGGAGAAAAAGGCTGGAATTGTTAGTGTTTGTAGTAGGTATTCAGCGCTGGGCAATTATTGGTTTCACAAGTTTCTCTCTTTTTTATTTATTCATGCCGTTGAAGCTTCCGATCTAAATATGTAAATTGAATAAAAGAATCGACTACCCCAAATGCCATTTACGTAAGGAAACGTCCTCGACTGTATCGAAGAATACACCTGCTGCTATATAATTCAGCCAATGTACGAAATATATCGAGCAGACTGGGTCATCAGCAGCCACGGCCTGACTCTCCCTGGTCCTACCTTGAGGCAGAGGGAGCTTGGGCTAGACAACATTCGAGTAGAATGTATCACTCAACATATATTGGAAACGTCCCTGCCTGGCAATCTGTCGGACGGGAGTTCTGCCCCACTCAAGCTCAATAGTATCTTGTAGTGTCTACTCATTATCCTTGGGAGCAAGGAATGTGGGGTGGTTTTGGGAAACCTATAAGAATACCTGCAGCCACTGCCTGGCTCTCCCTGGTCTTACCTTGATGGAGAGGGAGCTTGGGCTGGACAAGTAGATTGCACCAGATAATATATATTATAAACTTCATCTCCTACTACGCCTATTACTATTATCATTATTATTATTATTATTATTATTATTATTATTATTATTATTATTATTATTATTATTATTATTATTATTACTAGCCAATCTACAACCCTAGTTGGAAAAGCAAGATGCTATAAGCCCAAGGGCTCCAATAGGGAAAAATAGCTCAGTGAGGAAAGGAAATAAATAAATGATGAGAATAAATTAACAATAAATCATTCTAAAAAAAGTAACAACGTCAAAACAGATATGTCCTATATAAACTATTAACAACGTCAAAAACAGATATGTCATATATAAACTATAAAAAAACTCGTGTCAGCCTGGTCAACATAAAAACATTCGCTCCAACTTTGAACTTTTGAAGTTCTACTGATTCAACTACCCGATTAAGAAGATCATTCCACAACTTGGTAACAGCTGGAATAAAACTTCTAGAGTACTGTGTAGTATTAAGCCTCATGATGGAGAAGACCTGGTTATTAGAATTAACTGCCTGCCTAGTATTACGAACAGAATAGATGCGAAGGGCCACAGTTAGATTTCGCCAGTCGTCTAAAATTTGAGCTTTTAAAGCAATATTTCTCCATTCATCATCTACTTCACGCTTCATAATCCTCAGCCATGTAGGCCTCGGTCTCCTAACTCTTCTAGCGCCATGTGGAACCCCAACTGAACGTTTGGTGAACTAATCTCCCTTGGGGAGTGCGAAGAGCTTGCCCAAACCATCTCCATCTACCGCTCATAATGACATCCACATATGGCACTCGGGTAACCTTCACTTTCACTTCTAATCCTGTCCTACCATTTAACTCCCAATGTTCTTCTGATAATATGTGTTCTATAGTCCATTTCTTTTAGCGAGGCATATTTGCACAGAATGGCAGGGGTGCCCTTTTAGCTCTGAAAAGTTTCCTGATCGCTGATTGGTAAGAATTATCTTGTCCAACCAATCAGCGATCAGGAAACTTTTCCGAGCTAAAAGGGCACCCCTGCGAGTCGGTGCAACTATGCCTCGCTAAAAGAAAAGGACTATAGAAGCATATATCATTACTATTTAGGGCTATAGTAGCCAATTGGAAGCATTCCTGCTTGGCAATCTGTCGAATGGGAGTTCGAGCCTTGCTCTAACTCTACAATTCCTAGTGATGTCTGTAAGCAATGACTCGAACCTTAGCGAATAGTAGAAATAAAGATAGCCGAATGAGACCAGATTTTTTTCATCCAATCTATGTAATAAAGTTCAGTTTTTCATGTAATTTATGAATTAAACATCAGGTTTTGTTAATGCAATCTATGTAATGGAGTTCAGGTTTTGTTCATGTAATCCATAAATTAAAGTTCAGGTTTATTCGTGCAATCTATGTAATAAAGTTCAGGTTTTGTTCATGCAATCTACCGTAGATAATGGAGTTCATGCTTATATTAATTTACTCTACGTAATAAAGTTCAAGATTAGTTCATGCAATTTATGTAATAAAGTTCAGGTTTTGTCAATTCAATTGTCTTTTACGCACATTAAACCAATCCAAATTCAATACAAAATGAACATAAATCTGTACATTAAAACATTTACTGACGAAAACTATAAATAATATAAATTTCGCATAGTTTTTAAAAAATTATGAGACACAGGGATGAACAACGCCATAAGTAATTAGATAAAGCATTGAAAAAAAAAAGTAAATAAAAAAAAGAGAATTGGGTCAGCATGAATGCAAATGACTGGCTATCAAGTAATGGTCTTTCAAAAACCATCCGATATCGGTTCAATGTCAGTAAAGCAATTATTGATCATTCGTGGGAACTTGTGGATGAGAGGGTTGATTACGTGGATGAATCGAATGGATGAAGTCATCCACAGGACGTCAGGATAGGAAATGGCTGGATGCAACGGTGGAGAGGCATAGGAAGAGAAAGATATTGAGAGATCATGACAATTATATTGAAGAATGAAAAAATTATATTAAATAATCTAAAAATATTTAGCACTTGGCTAAATGAAAAAAAAAAAAAAAAAAAATATATATATATATATATATATATATATATATATATATATATATATATATATATATACACATACATATATGTATGTATGTATATAATATATATATATATATATATATATATATATATATATATATATATATATATATATATATATATATATATATATATAGTGAGAATAAAAGATCAGATCGAATGGATCAGTTGATAAATAAAAACTTTTGGATGAGAATAGAAGAATTTATATAATGGTTGAATAAAAACTAACTTGCGTGAGTAAAAGCAAAAAAAAAATAAATAAATAAATAAATGCATGAGAATGAAAGATTTTATAAAATGGATTTGATAAAATCAATGGATCAAAATAGAAGAATTCATGAAATGGCTGTATAGAGAAAATAATCAAGTTATTATAGTAGAAAATATAGATAAAATAGAAAATAGAAATATCTAAATAAATCGATGAGAAAGAACGATTGGATAAAATAGATTTTTAAAAACATTTTGATGAAAGTAGAAGAATTAACAAAAAAGGTTGAATAAAAAAATAAAAAATCATATATG
>NC_090763.1:68145605-68154038 GCF_036898095.1 Palaemon carinicauda
CTTTATGTAAATGCATTAAAATTATTTAAAGAAAATCCACTATTTTTACAATGAAATGAAGGTTATTGAAAAATCATTGTCAAATAATTTCTCTAACTAAAAAAGCAATTATTATTATTATTATTATTATTGTACGCGACCAGTCAAAAATGACGGCTAGATATTTAAATGGACATGCGCATACACAGTTTCAAATCTTCCCGCCGCTCTCACGAGTATGACTACTCCCTCTCCTTTCTACCCAAGGGACGTGGAGAAACCAAATAGCTATTCTTTTACTGAGCATGACACGAAAGAAATGCATATATATATATATATATATATATATATATATATATATATATATATATATATATGTATATATATATACAGTATATATATATATATATACATATATTTTTATATACATACATACATATATATATATATATATATATATATATATATATATATATATTATATATATATAGTAAATATATATACCCAGCTTCTTGTTCTTTATTATATTGTGAGATTATTATTATTATTATCATTATTATTATTATTATTATTATTATTATTATTATTATTATTATTATTATTATTATTATTATTATTATTACAAGCTAAGCTATATCCCTAGTTGGAAAAGCAAGATGATAGAAGCCCAAGGGCTCCAACAGTTGAAAATAGCCCAGTGCGGAAAGGAAACAAAGAAATAAATAACTATAAGAAAAGTAATAAAAATTCGAAATAAAATATTCTAAGAACAGTAACAGCATTGAATTAGATCTTTCATATATAAACTATATAAAAAAAAAACTTCCAATAAACAAGAAGAAAAGAAATAAGATTGAACGACGTACCCGAGTGTACCCTCAAGCAAGAGTTATCATTGTTCACATCCATGTTTTTAAAAGATAGAAGCTATGAAAGGACAGGAATCAGAAAAGTAAACACTGTAGTCTTAAACTTGGGATGCTTAGGGGAAGAACTGGTTGAATAAAAAAAAAAAAAAAAAAAAAAAAAAAAAAAAAATATTAAATACACTCTTAAGTGATATACTAAGATTGAATGCAATCCTTATTCAACCAACCATAGAGAGAGAGAGAGAGAGAGAGAGAGAGAGAGAGAGAGAGAGAGAGAGAGAGAGAGAGAGAGAGAGAGTGCATCTTTTTAAAATAAGCAGTACCTGGTCAATTGTATAAGTTTGGATCTAATACAATTATCCATATTTGCTTTTCTTTTTATTAGTGGTGACACCTCGACGTGGTGGAAGGGTTTGCGTATCGGCATGATCAGCAAAGCTGCACTAGTCAGGGCCACCCATAATAGTTGGTTTGCTGTTAGCGATCAGACGAAAATCTACCACCATAATCAATCCGCACTGGCCAGCATGGTGTTGAATGGCCAAACCCCAGACATGAATAAGGACATGTCTGAGGCATTTGTCTTGCAGTGGACTATAAACGGCTGCATTTGTTGTTGTTGTTGTAATACAGAAAAGATCAACGACATTATTAACCTAATTAACTTCCATTTTAAAAATTATATGTAAATCATAAAGGTGATGAAAACTGGCCATAGCCCCAGATATGAATAAGGACATGTCTGAAGCCTCTGTCCTACAGTGGGCAACAAACGGATGCGTTTGTTGTTGTTGTTTTTATAAGTACAATAATAATGGTCAACATGCAACACCTTGAAATCGTGGTAACCTGTTTGCCTAGCATTCGCATGGCAGCAGATCGATCCCCACCCGGGACCATGAGTTTAAGCTGTTTACTGGGGAGGGCAATGCTGAGGTAGGGCACCACAGTGGGGGAGGGGGGGCCTTGCCCGGCTGACGTTCTGGTGAGCATCTATTCTGATGGAACTGGAACTGAAACCAGACACCTTTCACTTTTAACCAATCACAAATTTGCAATCACGCTGCCTTACATGACACAACCACCCCCCCACACACACACATTTCACCAATCTATTCAACTGATCACCAATGGAAATTCCTGTACGTAAAATTCAGGACGGACAAATCCATAACTTATTTATTTAATGGATTCAAATTAATAAAATTTAGTTGCAGAACCAATTTAGACGAGTAAAAACATTACGAGTAATAACATTTGTTAATTTTTTTTTTTTGCATTATATGAATATAAAATTTCCATGATTATTCATGGCAAAGCCAATTTAGACGAGTAATAACATTGCCTACCAATTTTTTTGTATTATAGAAATATAAAATGTCCATGATTATTCATGGCAAAACAAATTTAGACGAGTAATAACAGAGGTTACCATTTTTTTGTATTATAGAAATATAAAATATCCATTATTATTCATCAGAAAAATAATTTAGACGAGTAATAGTGGTTATCAATTTTTTTTTTTCTAAATGAAATAAAATCTTATGATTGAACATGAAATAAAACTATAAAATACATCAATCAAAAATCCATCAGTATAAAAATAACAGAAAATAGCACAAGATAAAAACTGAAAAATAACATTAAAGCAAGCAAATGGACAGGAATCTTTAAAAGAAGTCTACGTCCAGAGGCAGTCCATGAAATCACAAAGGAATAAAAATGCTTTCAAGAGGCACAAAAGACATGAGATCAGAAAAACATGACAGAGATACAAAACCCTGTCGTGCCTGAGTACCCATAAACGTATCTGAAGTCTGAGTAACAGGTTCAAAACGCGTTTGGTGATGGATATATTCGACTTACAATTTTCTGCAACACAGGGTCCAAAATACAAAGATCCCATCTTCTTCTATTAGTGTGCTTTTCTCCCATTTGTATGGGGTAACACGATTGCCTTCTTTCGAAGGACTTTGCTTTGCATTTTTGGGTTGGACCATAGTCCCGACCGGCTGCCCTGCCTGACATCGCCTAGACCCCGGTAGCCGGTAGCGTATATCTGTGTGTTGTACCAGCTACCCTTCCTTGAGGGTACACTCAGGCACACTATTCTATCTAATTTCTCTTCCTCATGTTTTGTTAAAGTTTATATAGTTTACATAGGAGATATTTATTCTATTATTCTTAAAATATTTATTTTTTCCTTGTTTCTTTTCCTCACTGGGTTATCTTCCCTGTTGGAGCCCCTGGGCTTGTAACATTCTGCTTTTCCAACTAGTTGCAAAAGGAGGAGTCATGGCGTAGTTAGGTCGACAGTTCGAGACGTGTGAGGCGTCTGTTATGTTTATAGAAGGTGTTGTAATGGCTGCGTTTGTGTTTGTATTAGTCTGTAAGACCCATTTGCTTTACCCAAACGTATCCATCGATTACATACATAATCCTGAGGTGTCTACACGGATAGCAAAGTGTCCGAAAAATATATATATTATTATTATTATTATTATTATTATTATTATTATTAATTGCTAAGCTACAACCCTAGTTGGAAAAGCAGAATGCTACAAGCCCAGGGGCTTTAACAGGGAAAATAGCCCAGTGAGGAAAAGAAACAAGGAAAAAATAAATATTTTAAGAATAATAAAATAAATTTTTCCTATGTAAACTATATAAACTTTAACAAAACATGAGGAAGAGAAATTAGATAGAATAGTGTGCCCGAGTGTACCCTTAAGCAAGAGAACTCTAACCCAAGATAGCAGAAGACCAAGGTACAGAGGCTATGGCACTACCCAAGACTAGAGAACAATAGTTTGAATTTGGAGTGTCCTTCTCCTAGAAGAGCTGCTTACCATAGCTAAAGAGTCTCTTCTACCCTTACCAACAGGAAAGTAGCCACTGAACCATTACAGTGCAGTAGTTAACCCCTTTGGTGAAGAAGAATTGTTTGGTAACCACAGTGTTGTCAGGTGTATGAGGACAGAGGAGAATCTGTAAAAAATATGCCAGACTATTCGGTGTATGTGTAGGCAAAGGGAAAGTGAACCGTAACCAGAGAGAAGGATCCAATGTAGTACTGTCTGGCCAGTCAAAGGACCCCATAACTCTCTAGCGGTAGTATCTGAACTCGGTTTTGGGAAAAATTTACTCATAGCTTTTAAGGACTGTCAATAGACAGGATTTTCTTTTCGACTGTTAGAAGACAGAATTTGCTTTTCAGCTGTCAGCAGAAAGAATTTGTTTTCCAACTGTCAGACAGAATTTACTATTCGACTGTCAATAGACAGAATTTACTTTTCAACTGTCAGTAGAAAGATATAGTTTTCAGACTGTCAGTAGACAGAATTTGCCTTCGACTGTCAGTAAACAGAATGTCAACAATTGCTGCAAGACCAAACACGTTATGCAGCTAAAATGAGGAAGCTGTAGTTACGTTGTGTGGGTCAGAAGCTGTTTTACAGCTGTAAGGAAGCAGCCTGTTCATCAACCATGGAAATACAGAATTTGCTGCTCAGCTGCAAAGGAAGATGTACCCCGTATCATTAAGATACAAGTCTCTTCAATTTGACAATTTAAATTCAAGTAAAATTAATTTGGTCAATATAAGAAGCTTTCCCTTCAAAATATAAGACGTTCATCAACAAGATCTTTTAGACAAAATTAATGTTAATTATTAATTAATTAATTATTGTGGCGATAGGAGTCTAATCAAGTAAGCAGCTGTATCGGCAATCATTTGGACGCCCTTGTTCTCTTTTCTTTTAAATGAAGTAACTACTGTATAGTGTGTATACATTTTCAGTCATCCATAATACGAAACTTTTTTCAATGTGTGTATGTGTGTGAGTATATATATATATATATATATATATATATATATATATATATATATATATATATGTATATATATATATATATATATATATATATATATATATATATATATATATACATATATATATAAAATCTTAAATTTCTACTGACTAATAAAATAAGTGTCACAAGTCTGCCCATATATCATAGAAAAAAGTACTTTATCACAAAATTGAATCTATATAGCGAAAAATTTTCCACCACCCCCCCCCCCCCAAAAAAAAAGAAGTATTTTGTCACAAAAGCTCACTGAATCCAAAGTAAAATTGATCCATCCCCGCCCACAGCATCCCACACCGACCCCACCGCCCCCCCCCCCCCATTTCCAAATCCGCCTAAAGGTCCCAATTTCTTAACAGCCTAGTTTGTTTACCCGGAGAGTTATGACACCACCGGCGAACATCTGGTGAGACAAAGCTTGTCGTGACCCAGGAAGATGAAGATCTTAATTCCCTAATAAAAAATGAGTTGCCAGTGGGCGGCCACTGTTATTTCGGAAACCACCCATCAGCCACCCGGGGGGGAGGGGGGACGGAGGGAGGGCTTCAAAAACAGCACAATCGATATGGGCAGCGCGGTCGTAATTCTCTGGCCAGACAATCAGAAGGTATATCCGATAGCTGGGCTGAAAATGCAATGGAAACCTGAAAGGAATCGGGAATAAATTCCCTGGACGCATATGCTTTAGCCTTCCAAACACGAACATTTCGTTCCTTTCATCACATTATCCGCTCGGAGATGTCTAATATTCTTGCAGCCTATTTGGCGCGGTCTACCATCACCATGTCACATGTAATAAAGCAAAGGAGAGCAGCGATAAAGTCTGCGGAGCTTGCACTCCTTGATTAAAATTCCATATTATAAAGCCTGCGGAGCTTTTACTCCGTGATTCAAATTCCAGCTTATAAAGTCTGCGGAGCTTTAACGCCTTGGTTCAAATTGCACCTTATAAAGTCTGCTTGTTTTTGTGAGTAAATTTTCAACAGAGCATTAAATAATCAATACAGACAGTCATGCATAAACGAGTAGTTCGTCCTTAACGAGAACATTACAATAGAAGAACGTTCCTACAAAAATATGAAGTAAACAATACATCATAGAGTTGTGGCACCCTGCTGAAATACGTCTTTAGCTTATGATTCGTGGGTCACAGGTTCGATTCCAACTCGCAGCTCGAATAATTCCTGGGTTGCAAGTTCAAGCCAAACTAGCAGCTCGAATGATTCGTGGGTCGCAAGTTCGAGACAATATCACAGCTTGAATGATTCCTGGGTCGCAAGTTCAAGCCAAACTCGCAGCTTGAATGATTCTTGGGTCGCAACTTCGAGCCACACTCGCAGCTCGAATGATTCTTGGGTCGCAACTTCGAGCCACACTCGCAGCTCGAATGATTCGTGGGTCGCAAGTTCGAGCCACATTCGCAGCTCAAATGATTCGTGGGTCGCAAGTTCGAGACAATATCGCAGCTTGAATGATTCCTGGGTCGCAAGTTCAAGCCAAGCTCGCCGCTCGAATGATTCTTGGGTCGCAACTTCGAGCCTTTTTCGCAGGTCGAATGATTCGTGGGCCGCAAGTTCGAGCCAAAATCGCAGCTCGAATGATTTCTGGGTCGCAAGTTCGAGCCAAACACGCAGCTCGAATGATTCTTGGGTCGCAACTTCGAGCCCCACTCGCAGCTCAAATGATTCGTGGGTCGCAAGTTCGAGACAATATCGTAGCTTGAATGATTCCTGGGTCGCAAGCTCAAGTCAAACTCGCCGCTCGAATGATTCTTGGGTCGCAAGTTCAAGCCACACTCGCAGCTCGAATGAATTGTAGGTCGCAAGTTCGAGCATAAATCGCAGCTCGAATGATTCCTGGGTCGCAAGTTCAAGCCAAACTCGCAGCTCGAATGATTCTTGGGTCGCAAGTTCGAGCCACACTCCGCAGCTCGAATTATCGTGGGTCACAAGTTCGAGCCAAAATCGCAGCTTGGATGATTCCTGGGTCGCAAGTTCAAGCCAAACTCGCAGCTCGAATGATTCTTGGGTCGCAACTTTGATCCATTCTCGCAGGTCGAACGATTCGGTGGTCGCAAGTTCAAGCCAAAATTGCAGCTCGAATGATTCCTGGGTCGCAAGTTCGAGCCAAAACTCGCAGCTCGAATGATTCTTGGGTCGCAAGTTCGAGCCACACTCGCAGCTCAAACGATTCGTGGGTCGCAAGTTCGAGACAATATCGCAGCTTGAATGATTCGCGGGTCGCAAGTTCAAGCCAAACTCGCAGCTCGAATGATTCTTGGGTCGCAAGTTCGAGCCATACTCGCAGCTCGAATGAATTGTGGGTCGCAAGTTTGAGCCAAAATCGCAGCTTGAATGATTCCTGGGTCACAAGTTCAAGCCAAACTTGCGGCTGAAATGATTCTTGAGTCGCAAGTTCGAGCCACACTCGCAGCTCGAATGATTTGTGGGTCGCAAGTTTCGAGCCACACTCGCAGATCGAATGATTCGTGGGTAGCAAGTTCGAGCCAAAATCGCAGCTTGAATGATTCCTGGGTCGCAAGTTCAAGCCAAACTCGCAGCTCGAATGATTCTAGGGTCGCAAGTTTGAGCCACACTCGCAGCTCGAATGATTCGTGGGTCGCAAGTTCGAGCCAAACTCACCACAAGTTCGAGCCACTCGCAGCACAAACAATATATGGTCGCAAGTTCGAGCTCCATTCTCACTCGAATAATTCATGGGTTGTAAGTTCGAGCAACAATCGCAGCTAGAAAAAAGCGTTCAGTAACGTTCAAAACCTCACCATTATGAGCTTGGTAACCTTGGGTTTGGGTTGAGCCTATAGATCAGTGGTTCCCAAAACTGGGGGGCGCGCCCCACTTGGGGGGCGTGAGGACGAAACAAGGGGGCGTGAAGTCATCTGCTCGAAATTACTTGTTTATTAATGAAATAATTAAAAGAACAAATATCTGTCATTACATACATACATCCATCTCACTAAATTTGACCAGAAATTGTGCCTTAGTCTCATAAGTATTTCCAAATATTATATATATGCCATGTTTTCAAATTATCTATTCCTAAAATTGCACTCAATTTTTGCCAATTTGCTAATGTTCAAACTTTTTTTTTCGCTCACTTTGAACAACTGTTTTGTTTTTAGTTACTGAAATGTACTATTATTTTTTGAGTGGCTTTCATTATTAAAATGTAATACAAACAGAAAATCTGTTTTCCTGTACAATGCTAAGAAATAATGTAAGAATCATTTCATATAAAAAAAAAGCGAGGATTGGGGGCGCACGGGTCTACTGGAAGCAAAAAGGGGGGCGTCAGGTAAGATAGTTTGGGAACCACTGCTATAGATCTACCTACTGAGTCATTAGCAGACATTGCCTGACCTCCTTAGTCTCACCTTGTGTGGATAGTGCAATCGACCTAAAGAACATGACAACGTCTCTCGCTTTTTTAGACTCATGAGCGACTTTTAAACCTTTAAAATCCCTGTCAGTCATTGGCCTGGATTCTAATGGTTATTTCACATGGAAAAACGGATCTCTAGTTTCATACTGCAGAATAAAGCAAAAAAATTTCAGTAAATTTTAAACCCATCATCTAATGCAAACCTACGAACTTCATGGTCACTGTAATTGCATGGAAAGAAGATTACACGAGGAAATGAAACTAAAGAGAAGGTTGGACAGCTCGAATGAAAGGTGGAGTTAATCCTCCTAAG
>NC_090763.1:68157038-68159538 GCF_036898095.1 Palaemon carinicauda
TGAATTTGCGTGATATTTTTTTCTTTATATATGTGAAGATATCAAGGTGTGAAAAGCGGATATAAAATGTTTTTTTTCTGGTAGCTGAGTGCTTTTAAAGGCTTTAAATGCCACTCATGAATGGCAGAGGCAAGGGACAGTGACACTGCCCTATTGAGCAGGACAATGCCCTGAGACAAGAGCCCGGATAGTTAGTATCGTGAGTCTACTGTGGATAGGCACTGAGACAAGAGCCCGGATAGTTAGTATCGTGAGTCTACTGTGGATAGGCACTGAGACGAGAGCCCCGGATAGTTAGTATCGTGAGTCTACTGTGGATAGGCACTGAGACGAGAGGCCCGGATAGTTAGTACCGTGCGTCTACAGTGGATAGGCACTGAGACGAGAGGTCCGGATAGTTATTATCGTGAGTCTACTGTGGATAGGCACTGAGACGAGAGCCCGGATAGTTAGTATCGTGAGTCTACTGTGGATAGGCACTGAGACGAGAGCCCGGATAGTTAGTATCGTGAGTCTACTGTGGATAGGCACTGAGACGAGAGCCCGGATAGTTAGTATCGTGAGTCTACTGTGGATAGGCACTGAGACGAGAGCCCGGATAGTTAGTATCGTGAGTCTACTGTGGATAGGCACTGAGACGAGAGCCCGGATAGTTAGTATCGTGAGTCTACTGTGGATAGGCACTGAGACGAGAGCCGGATAGGCACTGAGACAAGAGCCCGGATAGTTATTATCGTGAGTCTACTGTGGATAGGCACTGAGACAAGAGCCCGGATAGTTAGTATCGTGAGTCTACTGTGGATAGGCACTGAGACAAGAGCCCGGATAGTTAGTATCGTGAGTCTACTGTGGATAGGCACTGAGACAAGAGCCCGGATAGTTAGTATCGTGAGTCTACTGTGGATAGGCACTGAGACAAGAGCCCGGATAGTTAGTACCGTGCGTCTACAGTGGATAGGCACTGAGACGAGAGTCCGGATAGTTATTATCGTGAGTCTACTGTGCACTGATCAAATATACATATGAACAGCGCCCTAGCCCCTCTTCACCAAGATAGGACTAAGGAGGGCAAGGCAATGGCTGCTGATGCATCAGCAGATAGGACCTGTAGGCTTCCCCAAACCCCCCATGCTTAGCTCACAAGGATGGCGAGGTTGCAGCGACCAAAGAAACTAACGAGTTTGAGCGGGGACTCGAACCTTAGTCTGGCGTTCACTAGTCAGGGACGTTACCACATCGGCCACCACTGAGAGGGGATACTAGGTGAAAGGGTTTATGTATCGCCTTGATTAGCAAATCTGTACTAGTTGAGTCAGTAATACTAGGTTAGTTGCAGTGACCTATCACACTAAAGTCTCCTCCAGAACCAATCCGCAATGGCCACCGTGTTGAAGAAATGACCACACCCCAGCTATGGAAATGGACATGTCTGAGCCCCTTGTCCTGCAGTGGCCTAGAAACGGCTGCATTTCTGTTGTTGTTGTTGTTGTTGTTATTATTGCTGTTGTTGTATAAGAAATTATGAACTCAGCCCTATAAAGAACAAAATTTCAGAAGTGGTCTTACTGCCTTCTGGGTCAGCCTTCACTGAAGTAGAAGTTTGCACTGGGGATAGGCACTGAGACGAGAGCCCGGATAGTTAGTATCGTGAGTCTACTGTGGAGAGACACTGAGGAGAGAGTCCGATTAGTTATTATCGTGAGTCTACTGTGGATAGGCACTGAGACGGGAGCCCGGATAGTTAGTATCGTGAGTCTACTGTGGATAGGCACTGAGACGGGAGCCCGGATAGTTAGTATCGTGAGTCTACTGTGGATAGGCACTGAGACGGGAGCCCGGATAGTTAGTATCGTGAGTCTACTGTGGATAGGCACTGAGACGGGAGCCCGGATAGTTAGTATCGTGAGTCTACTGTGGATAGGCACTGAAAGGAGAATCCGGATAGTTATTATCGTGAGTCTACTGTGGATAGGTACTGAGACGAGAGCCAGAATAGTTACTATCGTGAGTCTCTTGTGAATAGGCACTGATATGACCCTAGATAGTTACTATTGCGCCTTCAGTATGCCACTACCGTAGGGCCGCCTGTTCTATTTTCAATGTTTTTAAAGGCCGCTCACGAATGGCAGAGGTAAGGAATAGTGGTATAGCTCTATCAAGGACAATGCCCTAGAGACTAACAATATATGCTGTACATATGATCAGCGCCCAAGCACCCAAGCTAGGAGCAGAGAGGGCCAGGCTGAAGACTCACCTGATAGACCTATAGGCTCCCCCAGACGCCCCATCCTTAGCTCACAAAAATGGTGAGGTTGCACCGACCAAAAGAACTACAGAGTTTTGAGCGGGACTCTAACCCCAGTTTGGCAATCACCAGGCAAGGACGTTACCACAGGCTACCACATATTTCCCCCTTGGCATCTGCCATTGGACGACTCTGTCCATTTTGTAAGTTTAGGTCCTTGCTTAAGCATTCATCTGACCTCAAAAGCTCTTCGCT
>NC_090763.1:68167038-68172038 GCF_036898095.1 Palaemon carinicauda
ACCAAATTCAAATTATTCATTTACATTTAGTTATTTCAAATATTCAAATATATTTTAGAATGTGATTTTACAATTATATTCAAAGTTGCACGTACCAATATCCCTAAAACTATCAAATTCAAAATATCTATTTACAATTAATTATTTCAAATATTCAAATATATCTCATAATATGATTTTACAAATAGATTCAAAGTTACCTATACATATATCCCTAAATTATCAAATTCAAAATATCTATTTACATTTAGTTATCTAAAATATATTTCCACAATTTCAACAGCAAATACCCATAAAATTAAATTTATAGATAAATGATTCACATGAATTTTCATAATTAGTAAGAAAAAAAAATAATATAATCTATCAACGTTTCGGTATGCAAATATATTAAATTTAGGAATGTAAATAAAACTTCTTAATTATTATAAAAGTTAATTAATAGATAGAAACTTTAGTTACAAGAAATGTAAATAAAACTTATTAACTATTATAAACGTTAATTAATAGATAGAAACTTTAGTTACAATGTGAATTAACAAAAAAAATATTTTGCAATAAAATTAAAGTCTTACCTGATAATATACGAATCGAATCTCAGTAAAAAAGGCCAAACTGGATGACGTGTGGATGTTTACATTCTTCTTGTTTATCTCAATATATCAATAAATGTCTCTTTAATCCAGTAACAGTCGAATGACAAGTCTAATTAAAAAACTTATCAATTCCAAAACCGTGTTTTTCTATTACTTGGTACCTTAAGAAAATAATAGTCCTTCGTCCACTTTTTTCCAAAAGAAAAGTTAGTTTTTTTTTCAAAATATCTTTAAGTAAAAGTTTTTTTTCTCCCAATTCCAAGAACGGATGATTTTAACTAGCGAATTAAAAATCTTCCTCAACTGGCTTTAAATAAGAAAAAAAAACTTCAGTTCTTCATCCACTTTTTTCCCAAAAGAAAAGTTAAGTGTTTTTTTTTCAAAATATCTTTAAATAAAAGTTTTATTTCTCTCAATTCCAAGAACGGATGATTTTAACAAGCGAATAAAAAGTATTCCTCAACTGGCTTTAAATAAGAAAAAAAAACTTCAGTCCTTCATCCACTTTTTTTAGAAAAGTTCGTTTTTTTCCTAAATATCTTTAAAAAAGTTTTTCTCTCTCTCAATACCAAGAACGGATGATTTTAACCAGCGAATAAATAGTCTCCCTCAACTGGCTTTAAATAAAAAAAACTTTTTCTGACGCGTTCCAAAAGTTTATAAACAGTTGCGCGATGTGGACGCGAGCGATGCCGGCTACTCGAACCGCGTATAACAACTGGGCCCCGTCTACGCCACACCACGAGAGCAACTGAATGAAAGTCCCAACATCACTAAGTTTCCCCCTAAGCTGTGTTCTGGCCGATCAACATGTAAGCCACGCCCCCTCGCTGTCTGTAACACCATTCCCTCACACCCCCCCCCCCCTTTCGACCATCGTTTCTACCCTTCTGTATTAGGGGGCCTTGTTGGCGATTTCTTTATAGTGTTGAATCAAATGTTTAACTGTTGAAGCGATGGTGGTTATAAATGGCTTAGCACTTTCACAAATAGATTAGTATGTATAATGTGCTAAATATAATAATAATAATAATAATAATAATAATAATAATAATAATAATAATAATAATAGTAGTAGTAATGATACTACTACTACTACTACTACTACTACTACTACTACTAATAATAATAATAATAATAATAATAATAATAATAGTATTAGTAGTGGTAATGATACTACTACTACTACTACTACTACTACTACTACTACTAATAATAATAATAATAATAATAATAATAATAATAATAATAATAATAATAACGTATGTAACGACTGAAGTGAGGAAGTATATCGCACACGGGTTTCTATCCTGAACCACCGGCTAAAATATGAATCAGGCAGTTCACGGTTGTCTAGGCATCTTAAAAGCCACATCCAAACAGGGATACTGATTTACATTGAACACAAAAAGTTATAAATTTATTTCCTGTGTAAAAGGTAGAGTCTACGGGGAATACACTCCACGTTTAGAACTGCCATATCGTCTGCTAGGACAGATTGATGAGTTTATGAATCTGGGTCATATGGCCTAGTATTGGGGCCGGAGAGGTCATTTAGCATCAAGTTGCCCCCGAGGTTTAAAGGTCGCTCATGAATAGCAGAGGCAAGGGACAGTGACAATGCCCTAACAGGAGAAGGTCCACAGGAATGGGGAACCTGCGGCCTTAAGGCCGCATATGGCCTTCTGAACCATCAAGTGTGGCCTTCTATGGTCTTTGATATATGTACAGTATGTATAGTATATTTCTTCTTTGACATTGAATATTGTGTGTTTGAAATCATTCTACTGTATGTACACACATACAAATATATACACACAGACAATAGGAAAGTTGTGTTCAGTGATGTACCTCCCGGAAAATGGAAGCAATTTTTCCTTGAATTCAATGAATCCTAACTTAATACAACTCGCAGTTCTTCCTTGTCAGCTGTAACAGCTGTTATAGCTGACAAGGAAAAACTGCTAGTTCCAGTGAGTGAGTAATTTAATGTATGATTGACGAGGGAGTTCCTGTTTTGTCCATCTCCTCACTGTGATCTATGTTTGTATTAGACGAGTCAATAGATTCCAGATTTTTGGGATAAAAACATTCTATTTGTGCTTTCACTGATGAGTTTTAATTGTATGAAAAATAGCTCCGTTTGGTAACCTTAACGCAAGGACAAGAGGAACAGGCATTTTAACAACTTCAATAAGCAATGTCACAAAGGAGGACTAAATTCTACTTCCTTATTCAATAAGTTTGGCACTGACGGTGTTCCAGCTATGATGGCTAAAAACTAGGGATTTACTGAACATCTTAAGAAAGCAAATAATTGATTTTTTTTTTTTAATAAAAACAGCTGTTTAAACAGATACAATATTTTACTGGTATGTTCATTTTTATGAGATGTGATTGTATAAAAGTTCCTACTTGCCAATATAAAATATTTGAAGAGCTTATATTGTTGATATTTATAAGCTATCTTTTCCAAAAGATTATCATTATTATTATCAATTATTATTATCATTATTATTATTATTTGCTAAGCTGCAACCCTAGTTGGAAAAGCAGGATGCTATAAGCCCAGGGGCCCCAACAGGGAAGATAGCCCAGTGAGGAAAGGAAACAAGGAAAAATAAAATAATTTAAGAACGGTAACAACATTAAAATTAATATTTCCTATATAAACTAAAAGAACTTTAACAAAATAAGAGGAAGAGAAATTAGATAGAATAGTGTACCAACCATGTGTCACACGATCGTACATAGTAACGACATTTCTTTCTTCTTTTTTTTTTTTTTACATAATATCCTTTGTATCTTCGCTCTCCCCTCGCACTGACAGGGGCCTGAATAAACATGTCTGTTTTTCTCACCGTTAACTGTTAACAGAAACGGTTGTTGGTTGAACATGAAATTGCCTGTTATGTTTTTATGTCTTTCTTGCCTGGAGTTGATGTGTATATAAGCTGATGTTCTGTAATAAATTTACTCAGTTGCTTTCATCCCACTTTTGAGTCAAAGCCTACTCTTGGCTCGCCACGAGTCACAACCTACTCTTAGCTCGTCACAATAGTGTGCCTGAGTGTGCCCTAAAGCGAGAGAACTCTAACTCAAGACAGTGGAAGACCATGGTACAGAGGCTATGACACTACCCAAAACTAGTAAACAATGGTTTGATTTTGGAGTGTCCATCTCCTAGAAGAGCTGCTTCCCATAGCTAAAGAGTCTCTTCTACCCTTACCAAGAGGAAAGTAGCCACTGAACAATTACAGTGCAGTAGTTAAACCCTTGAGTGAAGAAGAATTGTTTGCCTATCTCAGTGTTGTCAGGTGTATGAGGACAGAGGAGAATCTGTAAAGAATAGGCCAGACTATTCGGTGTATGTGTAGGCAAAGGGAAAGAACCGTAACCAAAGAGAAGCATCCACTGTAGTACTGTCTGACCAGTCAAAGGACCCCATAACTCTCTAGCGATAGTATCTCAACGGGCGGCTGTGCCCAGGCCAACCTACTACCTATATTATTTTACTTATCACTTCAATACAAAGAAAATTGCTTAACTAAATTAATTTGAAAATGACATGCTTTTGATATTATTCATTTACTTACGGTAGTTTGAAAACTACCCAAACTTGAATGAAATATTTTAAAATTTAGTTTTCAATATAATTCATTTATTGATTACTTATATGAAAAGTACTTAAAAAGAATATTTTAAAATGTAATGCTTTAAATTTTTACAAACCTGTCACTCTTTCTTTAGATTACTAATACATTACTTGGAGGATAAAATAACCAACAAAATTTTATGCGGCCTTCAGGAGCATTGAGGAATTGCAAGATGGCCTTCATCTAAAAAAGGATTCCCCATCCCTGTCCTAGAGACTAACCATATATACATATGGTCAGCGCCCCAGCCTCCTCTCCACCCCAGCCAGGACCAAGGAGGGCCAGGCAATGGCTGCTGAGGACTCAACAAGTGGACCTATAGGACCCCGCCCCACATCCTTAGCTCACAAGAATGGTGAGGTTGCAAACACTACAAGAAACTATCGAGTTTGAGCGTCTCGAACCCCAGTCCAGCATAACAGAAAGTTATTCTTCCACAATTCACATTAACAATAATTGCACCATCTTAATTTCCATGTACCCCTTGCCTTTAATTACATTTACTTTCTAATTTCCATAATCATTCCAAGATGTACCGTATCATTCAACACGCCATTTACGACTCGGGGTTTTTAACCAGAAAATCTCTCCTATATAATAAAGAGCAAGTGCCTGGATATATGTATATATATATATATATATATATATATATATATATATATATATATATATATATATATATATATATATATACATATATATATATATATACATATATATATATATATATATATATATATAATCTTCC
>NC_090763.1:68179538-68197038 GCF_036898095.1 Palaemon carinicauda
TATATATATATATATATATATATATATATATATATATATATATATATATATATATATATATATATATATACCACAAGCACACATGATTTTAATTAATGTAAATATCACCCACGAATGGCATTTAATACAGAATTCTATCTTGGGAATATATATCCACTTGGAATTCATTTTATGGTAACAGCTTCTGGCCGGGTGGGGATTCGAATCACCACCTGTACGGCTGGAAACCATGCTGGCAGGGACCCTACCGACTGGGCTATCAAGAGAGACTAGTCTCTCTTGATAGCCCAGTCGGTAGTCTCTCTTGATAGCCCAGTCGGTAGGGTCCCTGCCAGCATGGTTTCCAGCCGTACAGGTGGTGGTTCGAATCCCCACCCAGCCAGAAGCTGTTACCATAAAATAAATTCCAAGTGGATATATATTCCCAAGATAGAATTCGGTATTAAATGCCATTCGTGGGTGATATTTACATATATATATATATATATATATATATATATATATATATATATATATATATATATATATATATATATATATATATATATATATATATGTGTGTGTGTGTGTGTGTGTGTGTGTGTGCATGTGTGATAAATTTTTGCATATTTAGACGTGTTTTTCATATTCAAATAAACCATATATTTTTGCTACATTAATGTCTGGATTCTCTTAACGACCTCGGGATCAAAGCCCCAGACGAAATCACACGAAGACAAGAGCTTGTGGCCGGCCGGGAATCAAACCCTTTCTTCGTGGCCAAGTGGCTTAGTCACTGTCTCTACAAGTTTGCCGGACCAGGGTTCGATTACCGGCTGGTCACAAGATCTTGTCTTTGTGTGATTTCGTCTGGGGCTTTGATCCCGAGGTCGTTAAGGGAATCCAGACATTGATGTAGTAAAAATATATGGCTTATTTGAATATATATATATATATATATATATATATATATATATATATATATATATATATATATATATATATGCACACACGAGAGCAAACTAAAGTAGAGGATATTCTAACATGTAAGAACAAGAAATGGACATGGGCAGAGGGCAGGACATATAATGAGAATGACAGACAATAGATGGACAATAGGAATAATAGAATGGGCCCCGAGAGGATGTAGAAGAAGCAGGGGAAGGAAGAGAAGACGATGGATTGACAAACTAAGAAAACTTGCAGGCCAGGACTGGCACAGACAGACCATAAACAGACGCCAGTGGAAGGATATTTCTGAGGCCTTTGTTCTGCAGTGGACTAGTAATGGCTGATGATGATAGTGAAATATATATATATATATATATATATATATATATATATATATATATATATATATATATATATATATATATATATATGTATATAAATATATATATATATGTATATAAATATATATATATATATATATATATATATATATATATATATATATATATATATATATACATATGTAAATATATATACATATATAAATATATATACATATATATATATATATATATATATATATATATATATATATATATATACATATGTAAATATATATACATATATAAATATATATACATATATATATATATATATATATATATATATATATATATATATATATATATATATATGTATATATAAATATATACATATATATACACACATATATATATATAAATATATATATATATATACATATATATATATATATATATATATATATATATATATATATATATATATATATGTATATATATATATATATATATATATATATATATATATATATATATATATATATATATATATGTATATATATATGTATATATATATATATATATATATATATATATATATATATATATATATATATATACTGTATATATATATGTATATATAGTTATATATATATATATATATATATATATATATATATATATATATATATATATATATATATATATAGATCAGCATTACCCTACATCCTAAACAAGGAGGACACTAATCAAACCTTTGTTCTCTAATCTTGGGTAGTGCCATAGCCTCTGTACTATGGTCTTCCACTGTCTTTGGTTAGAGTTCTCTTGCTTGAATGATCCCTTGCAGACGATGAACGAACTGAAATACGTTGAGGAGATGCCGATGACGGAAGCAAAGGTCAGGAACCAAAAGAGGCAGGCTGGGCAGGTTCCTCCGAAGATGAAGACTGTGGAGGCGAGGATGAGAGAGGAGTCTCTTCGCAGACACAGCAAGAGCACCCTGAAGGCGAAGAGGAGGACAAACACAGCATTGACTTCTGTCACCAAAAACATAGAACAGCAACCGATGGATCAGCAAGCAAACCGTCAGTAGGTCTCCGAAGATAAGTCTCTATGAGAGCCTCTTCACTAGGAAGGGGACCTTCGCAGGAAAGACAAGAGATGATGAAGGGAAGTTTTCCATCCATATGGAGAAACAGTGCACAACGCCTGGGAAGGAAAACTCTCCCCCTGAAGGGAAAGAAATACAACCCCTGGAGGAGTACGTCCAGGCAGCACTCTTTGCTAACCATCAACGAGCCTTGTGCAAGTTGAAGGTTTGCATCAAATGTTACCAGAGAAAACATAGAGGGAGCTAGTTCCTCGAGGTTAGTGTGATGATCAGGAGCTGCCTCAGGCACAGGAGAACAGGAAAGTGATGGCACAGTTACCGCAGATTCCCACGGGACGAAAGGCACTGCTTTTCTACGTCAGCTATCACAGGCGAACAAAGAACAGCATCGTTAACTGAGGAAAAATAAAACAAATTATGTAACAAAAAACTCCCTTGGGAGGAGCACCTAGTTTGCAGACAGGAAAGGTGTCCAGCACAAGAACATACTCAAATTAAGGACTAAGCACTCCCTTCCCCAGCCGACATCAACGGGAGAAGGAGAGCGGCAGCGTAAAACTGTAAAAAAAAATAAGAATTATAATTAAATAATTCAGCTGAGAAAAATAACTACTCGAGAGAACCACAACCCTCCGGCGGGAAGGAGGGGAACCCTACAGAGACAAAGCTGGAAGTTAAATTACAACGGTTATAATTTTACTTAATTGATGAACAAACCATTCGGAAGCATAACCTAAAACACGAACGGGAAAGGTGTTACCCCAGTGGAGCATACTGCCGGCTGCCCACGAGCGCGGCTGCACTTCCTTCCCCCAGCAGATTCCTCTATGACAAAAACGGGGGACGGCAGTGATAACAGCTGAACGGAGGAGTATCCAAACGATGACGGCGGCGGCAGCCAGTGCACGCAAGGCCATTCACCAACGGGAAGACTTATGATCAAGGAAGAAAGGTTGGAAGGGAAGGTTTTCCGTTCTTGAGAACCTACCGTACTACGCTGTCACACACACAGCATATATACATAAAAACATTAAGTATGTTTTCATACATATATAGTGATCCCTCGCTACTTCGCGGTTCGACCATCGCGGATTCACCACTTCGCGGATTTTTTTCATAACGCATGTATATACATATATCGCGGATTTTCCGGAAATTTCGAAAATACCGCTATGTGACCGATGGTGCGAGATTGGAGAAAGTAAGGAAAATTGAATCATGATTGATTTTCAATATAAATGAAACTTTGAGGAGCAACAAAGATATCATTTGTTAGAGAGATAGAGAGAGGTAAAGAATGGGAGGTAGTGAAAAGTAGCCCACAGAGAGAGAGAGAGAGAGAGAGAGAGAGAGAGAGAGAGAGAGAAAGTGTGTGTGTGTGTTGTTTTAAATGTAATAAACAAAAAAATTTGATAGGTTATAACACATTGGTGCTTATGTAATATCAACTGTATACTGTAAACGGTTTGAATAAGTTAAGAAATAGTATAAACGATACTTTGTTAGTGTATTCGTACACTCTCAAGAGCGGCAGCTAGACATCAGCTGATCTAATCACAGCCAAAAGTAAAACAAAAAGAAGTCAACAATACTAGATTTTTAAAACACACCCGAAATTTAAAAACAAAAGTACACGCTTTCTTAATGTGCAATTAACTATTTAAAGAGTAGCAAATTTCTAGAATAAAATGATGTTTCCCAAAAAATAGTGATTTGCTGATGAAATCAGATGCCGTATTTTTAGCTACGATTGAAATGGATGTAGACTCGGCATAATTTTTTCGTTTCGTATTTAATTGACACTAAGAAAACTAATTTTAGTTTCTTCATCTATATGTAAGTATTGTATAACACGAGAGAGAGAGAGAGAGAGAGAGAGAGAGAGAGAGAGAGAGAGAGAGAGAGAGAGAGAGAGAGAGAGAGAGAGAGAGAGAGAGAGAGAGAATCAGCTGTTGTAATCGAATGCCGTGTTTCTGTTTCGTGAGAATTTCATCGCCACGACTATAACAACAACATACAGTACTGTACTGAACTTTACAGTATTATACAGACTACTGTAATATGATAAAGTAAAATATTTGTAATAACCTATTTTATATAAAATGGGGCTATTTTTTTTTGTTTAAAATTTACATTTACGTACGTAAAACAACTCTCTCTCTCTCTCTCTCTCTCTCTCTCTCTCTCTCTCTCTCTCTCTCTCTCTCTCTCTCTCTCTCGTAAATTGTTTTCCTGCTTTGCTACATATGTATGATTTTATATAGATACGGTAAATAATATTTGTAATAACATATTTTCTAAAAGCTTTTACTGTAATATCATTATCTATCACTTTCATTATGCGCGTTAAATGCCTTCGTTTGTTTACTGAGCGTGGTTGTTTACTGAGCGTACTTTATGACGCCGTCATTTCAGGTGGCGTCATAAAGAAAAACAATTCATTTGGAAGTCCTAAGAAAAATTAAGTAAAACATTGGTAATAACAAAATCAACATACTGTACTGAATAATCAATATAATCGATGCAAAAACTAACCTATACACAGATGTGTAAATGCGTTTGTTTCTTCATTATGATCAGAGATAAACGTAAACAAAACATTGGTTGATATTTTTTATCGTGCTTTTTGGCGTGTTTAGGAAACGCATGATATAAAATCACCTTTAATATTTGTGCCTGTTTTAGTTTAGGGTACTGTAGTACATGCATTAAGTGTTCTGTACATTAAAGGGTAGTTTGTTACCAGTACTACGTACAAGGGAAGGTTTTAAAAGTCTGAATATACATGTTAAATAAATACGTAAATATGGTGTCACTACTTCGCGGATTTTCACCTATCGCGGTCGGGTCTGGAACTATCTACCGCGATAAACGAGGGCTCACTGTAAGTTAAAAAGTCGAAGATTAATGGCAGTCCAAAAAAAAGGCAAGGAGGAAGAGCGGTGACAACCTCTCTCCATCCGAGCCAAAAGCAAAGTGAGTTCAATCACAGGTGTATGAGTGGGAGGGGTAACAAGCTACCCGCCTTACATTCCCCACTAACTAGCCGGATGGGTAGCTAACCCTCGCTAAATTTTAATGGCTCGTCCCTTCAGCTTTCGCCGAAAGTATACCCCCTATAAATAGCGTTGGTTTGTATTCCAGCTACGGAACGAAAAAAGCTAGATTTAATACAGTACGGTACCAAGCATTATAGCCTTGGAGTTGGAGATCTTGTGTACCTGAATCAGTCACAAAATAGGCGAATCAAAATCTACCATCAAACAAATGTTTATAGATAATAATAATTTTGTAAAAAAAAAAAAATCCCCCTCCACAAAAATACATGCATTCACTCCTTACCTTCAACATAGAAGAGTAGGGTTAGCAGTATTCGGTTGTGGTGACAAAACTGCATGACTTGCCAATCCTCAAAAAGACAAAAACTTTTAGTCTCGATGCACAAAATAGGTGGCAATTTGGAAGACGCCAGACTAATTCACAGCAATCTTCGTTGAGTGGAACTACGTATTTAGGAGTCACTTCAACCCAGGTGTAGTGTAGGCCTATGTGGCTGCGAAGAGAATAGAAACTTATCAATGACCAGCAATTAGAAGAGGTGTGAGTTCATTTACACTCTTGGCCGATTGTTCATTCATAAATTTCACCTTTCTACATCGTACTTTTCATTCCTTTATCATTCTTTTGAAAATACATCATACACAGCTTTGTCTTACCAATGACCTTCATTATTTCTAAACAAGCAATGTTGCTATGTCAGCTATCTTAACCAGATCACTTGTGCTAATGTTACTCATATAATTTCAATGCATTTTCAAAAAAACATTTCAATATTTTCAGCTACAATTAATTTATTCCAATTCTCTAACCTTTAACTTATCCAATATTCAATAGTTGAATCCTGAAGAGACTAGAGCTCTTTATGCTCTGAGAAATCTAAAAAAAAAAAGAAAAAAAAAATCATTCCAATGTTGATCCAAATTTTAAAGGAGGAAGGATGAATGAATTCATGGAATTTGAATAGCATAATATTCTTTCCTCAATAAGTGCATATTTACGCCTTAATTTTTCAATAACTAGTAGTAACAGGCAATAAATTGGATTGGATTTAAAAATTTGGTCCCCCAAGGATCAACGCTGGGAACGAGGAGACCATTCAACATGCAAGATCTACTGGAGGAAAACCCTAGAGATGTACTATGAAATAAAAGTGGAGAAGTTGGATGGTCAGATGGAGGCAAGGATACAGAAATGGAAGTAAAGCAGAATGCTACGAAGTTGGGGACATAGAAAGTATAAACGATGTAAAAACCCTTAGCTAAAATCTAGAGGGTGCTACTGCACTTTAGTGTGAGATCTACCTCCCGTTAGCACTTTAGCGTGAGGTCTATCTCCTGTGAGCAATAACGATGATGGCTACCGCTGTTTAATTCTAACCTAACCTAACCTAAACTAACCTAACCAAACCTAACTGTATTCTTTTATATGAGCAGGGAGAGCGGGAGTGACAGGTCACGCGGTAGACCTCAGGTTTCACGTGGGTAGGCTACATATGGCGGCAACCTCATGCTAAAGTAGCACTGTCTACAGTATACCACAATAAGTGTACTAACTGCACTACCAATTAGTCTAATAATGGTGGGCATCTAATGCCCGGTACATAAGCCAACGGTACTTGTATGGTACAAGCAAGGGTCTTACGGCTCATGAGCCAGAACTCATATAAATATCATTTGAGAGTACAGTAGATATTTTACTGCCAGTCATAACTATATGCCAGTTAGCTATGTTTGCTTATAAACCTAAATATCTGGTTATCATGTTGCATTAGATTCATACTTATAAACTCCTATTTCTTTAGAAGTGAAGATGCATTCACCACTGTATACAGTACATAAATGCTACCCTGATAAAGGCTAGCTTCTTAACACGAGCTGCTGCATTCTATAAATGATGGGAGTTTTGCCTCCCACAGGGCTAGCATAAATGATCATGAATCAAACCAATAATATCTAGGCGAACAATGCACAACTCGTGAACTTTTCACCATTCACTGGTCTACAAGAGTAGAAATATCTAAATACAGTACTGTAGGCCTACAGTACTGTATGATAAGACTGAAATGAAAGTCTTGATGTCTGGGTAGTTAGGGGAGAGACCAGAGGCCCAAAATTCCCCTTGAGGTTAAAAGCAAAACAACAGGAATACAGATAGTAATTCAATTTCATGCCAACACTGAATTCAGTACAGAATCTGAAACATACGGGCGACAGCTGTTTTGGCATTTTCTTTCTGGGGAATATGATGGGGCAAATGAATAATATCTTACATTTATATTGATAAAATTCAAATAGCACTGTCATCTTTAAAAGTTCATTGTTATTTATTTATTTTATCAAGCGATTCATAGGACTTTCAACAAGAATGACATACATGTACCTTCTACCTTTCTCCCCCCAAAATTCATGGTAATAACTATGTTAAAGTATGAAATGTCAAAGAGATAAAGGTGGCCCCATTACCAGTTCAGCATGATGAGCAAGGTTAGGTTAGGATGAAATTCTGTTTTCTATGACTAACAGCACTCTAGATCCAGTTAGATAGGGGGGGGGGGGGGGGTTCAGGATGTGCAAAGCCCCATCACTTGGTTAGGCTTCACCACCCTATGTTAGGTTAGATTAAGAATGGTGGCATTAAGACATGTTCCTCTATTGTATCTTACTTTTATGACTTACAACACACCAGGGAAGGTTAGAAGGGGAATCCATAGTCACTCCACTCATGTTAGGTTAAGGGATCTAAAGATAGACTTCATCCGCATAATTGGCAATTATCTTTTAATTTATACTTTTTCAATACTTTAATGCAGTATATGATTGACAATGATTATACACATGAATCATATACTGTTCGCACTGCTTATAATTTTTTACATTTCACACCATTTCTAATGGTGCAATTCACAAATTTTTTGTTTGCCCTTCCATTGGAATTTTAGTTAATATATGAGGCTAGGAAAAAATTAAACAAATAAATAAATAAAAGAGTGGTTTGCACTAATGATTATGATCAGAAAAGCATAATAAAATCTCTGCAAACAATGAAAAATATAATTGAAAGT
This sequence comes from Palaemon carinicauda, assembly GCF_036898095.1. Lineage (NCBI taxonomy): Eukaryota > Metazoa > Arthropoda > Malacostraca > Decapoda > Palaemonidae > Palaemon > Palaemon carinicauda. The sequence goes on from NC_090763.1 coordinate 68,188,024, forward strand.
AGGTTATCCAAAAAAAACAAAGTAGGTCTACCATAGCGCTACCCAGGACAACAAATAACTTTGGCGAGCAGGCAAGTATTGTTTTTATATGTCTCTCGGTGCCATAAGTTAAGATGAAGTAGGTTCAGAGGGGTAAAACCCATGGTAGATGAGAATAAGTAACTGAGATTACGATAAAATTTATCTCGGTACAGTATTTACCTATATAGTATATGATGTCCTAGATCAGGTTAGGTAAAGTTGGGGGTGTTGTCTCCAGTCAGAGAAGACACAGTACCTTACTTCAGATTACATTATACTGTATCATAAAATACATCCCTGTATTTCCATACCTATAGTATACCTCTTTCCAATATTCCCAATCCTGTCACTTCAGTCCCCATTTATTGTTAGTTATGGAGGTGGGTTAAATAGAGAAAACCCCCATTAAGAATTTTTAGAAAAACTAACAAGTGTACACTAACAAAATTAAATCATGTAACTTTTTTTTTATACACAGCATGGCATAGGATTGGCTAGAGTAAACAAAATTCAAAAGCTTAGGATAGTTTATAACTTTATATTATGAAGTAGATAAGACTAATTATACTTAATTACAAGTCTCTGAATTTTGAAGGTTTTCTTTCCTATTACAAGAAAAGTAGGCTAGGCCAAGTCTTTATAGTTAACGATACAATAACGATACAATATCAGTACGGGGCGAATATTGGATTTTAATACTTAAAACAAAAAACATATTCATAACCTATTATAAATATTAATATTACAGAGATATTTACCACTATATACTGCTAGCAACTTGGAACCTTTCTAAACCCCTAAGAGTTCTTTATAATTCATGAGAAAAAGCTCCTGATAATTAGAAATTTGTTGAAATGTGGGTAAGAACACCTGATGACTTTTAAGGTTTAAGGTTTAAAGGCTACTCATGAATGGTAGAGGCAAGGGACAGTGACATTGCCCTGCAAGCAGGACAATGCCCTAAAGACTCACCATACATAAATATGATCAGCACCCAAGCCCCTTCTCTATCCAAGCTAGGACCACGGAGGGCCAGGCCACGGTTGCTGATGACTCAGCAGATAGACCTATAGGCTTTCCCAAACCTCCATCCTTGGCTCACAGGGATTGTGAGGTTGCATCGACCAAGGAAACTATCGAGTTTGAATGGGAATCAAACCCCAGTCTGGTGTTCACCAGTCAGGGACGTTACCACATCGGCCACCACAACCCTTTACTCACTGAATTTCAGGTATAATACTGAAAAATGATGAGACCTGATTTATTCTTTTGATTCTAGTTAAATAATTACAATCTTCTAATTTAGTAACTACACATTTTCAGTTTCAAAATGAATCCCCATGAAATCAGTTTCATATGCCCATTATAGCTCGTGGTTTGTGTTTTAGACTACACGGCCCTTTTCTTTTTAAGATAGACATGAATTTTCACACACTATTCCTGAATTCAAAATATTGGTGTATACATGTTTCTGTAGATTTTTCTAATGATTCTGGACTTTAATCATATCAGAAATCAGTATACTGTACTTAAATATAGAAGTTTTCAGCAACCAAGTCTAAAAACAAAGGTGACCTCAGTGGGGAACTAATTTTACTAAGAGGGGGATAACATACAAGAACATTCAGCAATGCATATTGTGATAGGTTCTGATAGTACAACTGGAATATATTGTAATGGAAATATGCCTAAACACGTAAATAGATAGTTTATATAAATCTTAAACAATTCTGCGTTTTTGAAATGGTTAGAATTAGGTAAGAAACCATTTCCCTAGATTAGGTTAATCTTGGGGGACTCCATTACCGTTTGATAATCATCGTAAACATGAAAAAGTTTTTATTTATATTTTTTTACATTTGAATATATTTCTGTATCCGTTGCTACAGGAACTAATCTAGATAGGTTTTGCAATACTTAATTCCAAGTGAGCCCCCCCCCCAAAAAATATCCTAAAAATTTGAAATAAAAGTATGAAATACCTGAGATGCAATATCTCAGTAGGCTACATCGAACCTTTTAAATCAAATAGTCCATGTCCAAACTTGAGGGTAATTCAATTTGATTGGAATTATGAATCTGGGACATTATGACATATACCCCGTAGCTATGGTCATGAAGATCATTTACGACCAAAGTGGAACTGAAGAGATATCCTGGAAGCTTCTTCACTTGATTTTTTTTTTTTTTTTTTTTTTTTTTTTTTCAAGTTTCCCGATCTAAATAAATTCATATTGCAAGAACAAAGTTACATTATGGTAATTGAAAATACCGTTGGTTTAATTTTCAACCGGTGAAAGGGTAAATATTTACCTAAAGTAGGCCTGCAAGATGGAAGAATTAAACAGGAACAGTGATAAAATAGAAGGTTCTATAGATGAGCTAAAGAAAAGTAAAAAATATCTTCAAATAATAATGATAATGATAATAATAATATTATTATTAATAATAATAATCATAATAATAATAATAATAATAATAATAATAATATTGCACGAACAATGTTACATTATGGTAATTGAAAATACCGACAGTTTAATTTTCAACCGGTGAAAAGGTAAATATTTACCTAAAGTAGGCCTGCAAGATGGAAGAATTAAACAGGAACAGTGATAAAATAGAAAGTTCTATTGGTGAGCTAAAGAAAAGTAAAAAATATCTTCAAATAATAATGCACTGGCATCACTGGAGAGATATCGCACAGCCCATTCCTCATTGGGCACTGTGCCCTTGGTTAGGTTAAGACGTACCCAAACTACTACTGTGAGGTAAAATTAAGATGAGAATGGACAAAAATATAGAAAAACTGAAATATGAATGCAAATATCTAAGACTATAAAACATGTGCAACTTAGGGCCGAACCAACGCTTTTAAGATCCTAAATAACGCCTACACTGAGCAGCCAAAGGTGCACTTACGTGACAGCCTTCCGCAATTGAAATACCGGTCGGAATAGTTCAAGACGGTTAACAATGAATGGAAATCACATTTCCATCCTAGAATACATTCTTAAGCGAAAGAAATTAGTCGAATTAGTTGATCTGTTTGTTTGCGGTTGAAAGAAAGGTCAAATTCGGTTAAATCACGTTATTTACTAACAGAAAAATGTTATTTTCATTAGTAAAATAAATTTTTGAATATACTTACCCGATAATCATGTAGCTGTCAACTCCGTTGCCCGACAGAATTCTATGGAGGGATACGCCAGCTATCACAATACTAGAAGGGGGTGTACTTACCAGCGCCACCTGTGGCCAGGTACTCAAGTACTTCTTGTTGACACCTCCTCAATTATTCCTCGGTCCCACTGGTTCTCTATGGGGAGGAAGGGAGGGTCAATTAAATCATGATTATCGGGTAAGTATATTCAAAAATTTATTTTACTAATGAAAATAACATTTTTCAATATTAAACTTACCCGATAATCATGTAGCTGATTCACACCCAGGGGGGTGGGTGAAAACCAGTGTACAAGATTAAAGGATAGCTAAGTATCCCATATTTCATATAACAGTTATCTCAAATAACAATGAAATAATAAGTACCTGGTAAGGAAGTCGAATTGAACCGTTACTCTGTCTCTTTTTTAAGTTCGTCTTCCTTACTGAGCGCAGCGTTCCTCTTGGAGGCTGAATCAACCCAAAGGTGCTAAAGTATACAGGGCTGCAACCCATACTAAAGGACCTCATCACAACCTTTAACCTCGGCGCTTCTCAAGAAAGAATTGACCACCCGCCAAATCAACAAGGATGTGGAAGGCTTCTTAGCCGACCGAACAACCCATAAAAAGTATTCAAGAGAAAGGTTAAAAAGTTATGGAATTATGGGAATGTAGTGGCTGAGCCCTCGCCTACTACTGCATTCGTTGCTACGAATGGACCCAGGGTGTAGCAGTACTCGTAAAGAGACTGGACATCTTTGAGATAGAATGATGCGAACACTGACTTGCTTCTCCAATAGGTTGCATCCATAACACTCTGCAGAGAACGGTTTTGTTTGAAGGCCACTGAAGTAGCCACAGCTCTCACTTCATGTGTCCTTACCTTCAGCAAAGCAAGGTCTTCTTCCTTCAGATTAGAATTTGCTTCTCTAATCAGAAGCCTGATGTAGTAAGAAACTGAGTTCTTAGACATTGGTAGAGAAGGCTTCTTGATAGCACACCATAAGGCTTCTGATTGTCCTCGTAATGGTTTTGACCTTCTTAGATAGTACTTAAGAGCTCTAACAGGGCAAAGTACTCTCTCTAGTTCGTTCCCCACCATGTTGGACAGGCTTGGGATCTCGAACGACTTAGGGTAAGGACGGGAAGGAAGCTCGTTTTAGCCAAAAAAAACCGAGCCGCAAGGAACATGTAGCCGTTTCAGATGTGAAACCTATGTTCCTGCTGAAGGCGTGGATCTCACTTACTCTTTTACCTGTTGCTAAGCACACGAGGAAAAGAGTTTCTAATGTGAGGTCCTTAAAAGAGGCTGATTGGAACGGTTCAAATCCTGATGACATTAGGAACCTTAGGACCACGTCTAGATTCCAGCCTGGAGTGGACAACCGACGTTCCTTTGAGGTCTCAACAGACCTAAGGAGGTCCTGTAGATCTTTGTTGGAGGAAAGATCCAAGCCTCTGTGGCGGAAAACCGCTGCCAACATACTTCTGTAACCCTTGATCGTAGGAGCTGATAGGGATTTTACGTTCCTTAGATGTAACAGGAAGTCAGCAATCTGGGTTACAGTGGTACTGGTTGAGGAAAACTGCATTGGCCTTGCACCAGCTTCGGAAGACTTCCCATTAAGACTGATAGACTCTGAGAGTGGATGTCGTCCTTGCTCTGGCAATCGTTCTGGCTGCCTCCTTCGAAAAGCCTCTAGTTCTTGAGAGACTTTCGATAGTCTGAAGGCAGTCAGACGAAGAGCGTGGAGGTTTGGGTGTACCTTCTTTACGTGAGGTTGACGCAGAAGGTCCACTCTAGGAGGAAGAGTCCTGGGAACGTCGACCAGTCATTGCAGTACCTCGGTGAACCCTTCTCTCGCGGGTCAGAGGGGAGCAACCAACGTCAACCGTGTCCCTTTGTGAGAGGCGAACTTCTGAAGTACCCTGTTGACAATCTTGAACGGCGGGAATGCATACAGGTTGAGATGGGACCAATCCAGCAGAAAGGCATCCACGCGAACTGCTGCTGGGTCTGGAATCGGAGAACAATACAAGAGGAGCTTCTTGGTCATCGAGGTAGCGAATAGAACTATGGTTGGCTGACCCCACAGGGCCCAAAGTCTGCTGCAAACATTCTTGTGAAGGGTCCACTCTGTGGGGAAGGCCTGACCCTTACGGCTGAGGCGATCTGCCATGACATTCATATCGCCCTGAATGAGCCTCGTTACCAGCGTGAGCTTTCGATCTTTGACCAAATGAGGAGGTCCCTTGCGAACTTGAACAACTTCCTCGAATGAGTCCCTCTCTGCTTGGAGATGTAAGCCAAGGCTGTGGTGTAGTCGGAGTTCACCTCCACCACCTTGTTAAGCTGGAGGGACTTGAAGTTTATCAAGGCCAGATGAACTGCCAACAACTCCTTGCAATAGATGTGAAGTGTCCTTTGCTCCTGATTCCATGTTCCCGAGCATTCCTGTCCGTCCAGTGTCGCACCCCAGCCCGTGTCCGATGCGTCCGAGAAGAGACGGTGGTCGGGGGTCTGAACAGCCAAAGGTAGACCTTCCTTGAGAAGAATGCTGTTCTTCCACCACGTTAGAGTAGACCTCATCTCTTCGGAAACAGGAACTGAGCCCGTCTCTAGCGTCAAGTCCTTTATCCAGTGAGCAGCTAGATGATACTGAAGGGGGCGGAGGTGGAGTCTCCCTAACTCGATGAACAGGGCCAGCGATGAAAGTGTCCCTGTTAGACTCATCCCCTGCCTGACTAAGCATCGGTTCCTTCTCAGCATGCTCTGGATGCATTCTAGGGCTTGGAAGATCCTTGGGGCCGACGGACAAGTCCGAAAAGCTCGACTCTGAAGATCCATACCCAAGGAAACAATGGTCTGGGATGGAACGAGCTGAGACTCCTCAAAATTGACCAGGAGGCCCAGTTCCTTGGTCAGATCCATAGTCCATTTGAAAATCTCCAGACAGCGACGACTTGTGGGAGCTCTTAAAAGCCAGTCGTCTGACGGAGCCGGACACAAGATCATGATACTGCTGCACAGTCTGTAAACTGTCAATCATGGGCAAGCGAGGAAGTACAGTGACAACCCGAATCTGTCTAGACTATCTGGGTCGTACAGACAACTCCTTAACGGGTTGCTGAGGTTGCCGCACTGCGTCACAACAAGTCCCTTCTGTTGGTTGTTGAACGTCTTCCCCGTGACACATTGACTCCGTAAACAAAAAATCCTCTAACAAGGACTAAGCTTGGACTGCATGTCATGCAACACAGCTCAAGGTCTATGGGAGCAGGTGTGGTAACAGACGGGATTAGCGGCTGAAGTGGAACCATTACCTTCCCTGTAAGCATGTAATGCTTAAATAAAAGTCCATAAGAGGTTATGCAGCTAAAGGCTCCCTCCAAATGACAGAGTCCTCAAGGGAATATCAGAAGGAGGGAGAAAAGAACTTTCTCATCTACAGGGACCTTATCCTAGAAAAGCTAAGTTCTCTGAGTGAGGGTTCACTGGTGTAAAAGCAGCAGACTAGAAGGCAACGTTATGAAACTGCTTGACAGTCTAGTGAGTTGGCAACAACCCAAGATATGTTGAGAAGCATGCGGTAAGGTATGCAGAGCATGATGAATGCAGAGTATGCTGTATGCAGAGCATGCTGTATGTAGAGCATGTTGTATGCAGAGCATGCTGAATGCAGAGCATGCTGTATGCAGAGCATGTTGTATGCAGAGCATGCTGAATGCAGAGCATGCTGAATGCTGAGCATGTAGTAAGCAGAGCCTGCTGTAAGGAAAGCAGAGCGTGTGCATGGCGTTTAACATTCTTAGAAATTCCATGACCAGTGCTAGAGTGCTTTATGCATGCTTGCATGGGGTTTAAAAATCAACATAATGTTTACCTTACATTCATAACTCATGATTCATATTTTTGCCATGGTTTGAAAATGGAGGTAAGGTATGCTGAACAGCAGAGTCAGAACGAGCTGGAACAACAACAGTGGAAGGTGCAGAAAGTTCCTGTTCCTGTGGAATGAGTGGAGCGTGAAGAGACCGAGGTTGCGCAGAACAAGGTAAAGTTCCCGCAAGCAGAGGTGTCTGAGGTGCAGGAACAGGGTGCACGGGTTGAGCTCGGTGCAGCAGCTGAGGAGACTGACTCACAGGTGGAAGAGGTTGTACTTCCACCGAGAGTTGCACCACCGGTGGAGCAGCCAGGGGAGGAGGAGGAAGAGTGGAGTAATCCTCCTGATCCCAAACCGAAGGTTGCCTTAAAGAAGGCTGAGGCTGAACAACACTGGGAACAGCGAACACAGAAAGAGGTTCAACATCGTACGCCTGGCAGAAGGTGCTGCGACTGGGTGCAGCGAGTGCAGGCGGGTTGAGCACAGGCTGAACGGGTGCAGGTGGAGGTGCAACACTCTCAGCCCGACATTCACGCAACAGGTCCGAAAGCTGTGCTTGCATGGACTGTAGTAGAGTCCACAACATCGTACGCCTGGCAGATGGTGCTGCGACTGGGTGCAGCGAGTGCAGGCGGGTTGAGCACAGGCTGAAAGGGTGCAGGTGGAGGTGCAACACTCTCAGCCCGATACTCACGCAACAGGTCCGAAAGCTGTGCTTGCATGGACTGTAGTAGAGTCCACAACATCGTACGCCTGGCAGATGGTGCTGCGACTGGGTGCAGCGAGTGCAGGCGGGTGCAGCACAGGCTGAACGGGTGCAGCCGGTTGGTGCACCACCAGTGCAGGCGGGTGCAGCACAGGCTGAACGGGTGCAGGCGGTTGGTGCACCACCGGTGCAGGAGGAGGAGGAGGTGCAACACTCTCAGCACGACACTCACGCATCAGGTCCGAAAGCTGTGCTGCATGGACTGTAGTAGAGTCCACAACATCGTACGCCTGGCAGGTGGTACTGCGATCAGGCGGAGCGAGCATAGGCGGGGGGGAAGGTAGGCGCACTCTCAGCCCGACAAAATGATGACTGAGGAGAGTCAGAGCTAACCCAATGACTGCATCCGGGTTGTTGAACTTTACTTCGTACGTCTGGCATAGGTCTGGACTTTACGTTTAAGAGGTCTAGAGACCTGAGACCAGCGTTACTCTGCCTTATTTTCTCCTCTAAATCTCTTCTGCAGACGAGCAAAATAAGGGCTCAATCGTCTGCGGGTGGGAGTGACGGTCTCGGTAAGACACGCCCACAACCACCGAGGATACTTCTGTGCGCCGATCAAGGCCTGCCGAACCCTTTTGCCCTTCGACATTGCTTCTCCCCTGGGCTTGGGAGCTTGCAAGAGGTCCCGGACTGGGAGGACGACTGGCGCGCACAAAAGTACCCTCACGCATAACACTGACATCAATCACTTATCACTTTGATTTCTGTTTGCACTTATTTCACTGAACTCGAAACTTTAAGTGGTTTGTACCTGAAACACGCAATTCTATCCTTCTCAAAAGTTAGTAATTGCGAAAACAGAATTACAATGTAACAGAAAAATCTAATGAAAGAAAATTCAGTGGCTGGAAAGAGACTAAACACTAGATCACTCTAGAAACGTTTAGTTTCTTCCCCTAAAGAGACTAGGGATAAGAGCAAAACGATAACGACGTTACTCGTACGCCTGGCAGGCTTGAGGGAAACGTTTATCCTCTTTCTCCCTCCGTCTCTATCTCTCTCTCTCTCTCTCTTGACTTAGAACCTGAGAGAAGAGCCCAATCATATATATCGTTAAAACATATTATTGTTAAAGGAAAAAACTGAAATATTTCCCAAAAGTTCCTTATTAGGATCAAAACCATTAAGTTAAGAAAGAATGAACAAAACGCTAGACACGGTTACTCTTACTGCAATGTGA